>NW_022722980.1:212998-224935 GCF_011630105.1 Anneissia japonica
TCAAACGACTTGGTAGACTTAGAACACAAATTTTATTCAAAACATGAATGTTTCAACCCGTCCTCGGGTCTTCTTCACACATGCTGAAGAAGACCCGAGGACGGGTTGAAATATTCATGTTTTTAATAAAATTTGTGTTCTAAGTCTACCAAGTCGTTGACATCTCATCGTCTTTTTCATTGAGTTATACGAAATGCTGTTGTATATTGTATATGATATTAAAAGAAAGTTAGCCGTTAACACTGCTGACATAATGCATAATAATGCATGATAATGAAATTAAACACGTAAATATACAGATTTACATATTTTAACTGTACTCTAGAAATAGGTCTATGTATACTTTGTGTCTGTATTTAACATGTTTCAATCTTTTGCTTTATTTAAATATCATATCATAAACTTTAATGATTACATTATTTCATATAGTGTTTTAAATAAATTTGTAAACAATTTTTAATATTTAAATATAAACTATGAAATTAAACACGTAGATTAGATCAATGAAAATGGACATAGTAGTAATCTTTATTTATTCATTCAAGTTAACACAATTAACATTCATACTTAAACAATACATTAAATTTAGATGTAAATATAATAGCGTTAACGAATAAATAACAATAATTAAAACATGTACATAGTATCACACAATAATAAGATTAATATTTTTCAATCTTATAATCAATTTCATATAGCCGGAGTTAGTTTCAACCTTTCCTAAAAAGGTACAATTTCTCCATCAAAAGGCTTCTTCTATGAATGGAATGACCTACGAAATACGAACTCCTGTAGACCAAACTCAGTACCGTTACGATTTTAATCGTACGGGAAATATCCTCAAGATGAAATAACATAGCACAGTCTTGTTCTTGGTACATATGCATTGGCATAAAGTAGGGTCTTTATTGTGTTGATTGTATTGATTTAGGCTCAAAGGTCAATGAAGAATTATTCTTTTGTTCTATCTGGTAAGATTTCAAAATGTTACTAATGGCAAACGATTGGATAATAATTAAATCACATTTGGTCATTAGGAAACAGTGACACCCCCTACATCCCAGTCTGGAATCAGGGGTCACATAGGGGTCATTGGGGTAAAATTCACAAAATATTTAATAGGAATGATGCTTAGGACCTTCTCAACACGAAAAAATACTCTTCACCCATAGGTCAAAGTTCCTAGGTCAAATTTTATTCTTTTCCATATTTTTTTTGATACGTAGCTCAAAATCATTACGGATGATACATAGGACATAAAATATATTTAATATCGTTTTAATGTCAATTAAGGTCAAAGGTCAAATGTCACAGGGGTCAATTAGAGTGAAAATTATCAAATATATCTAGTGACAAAAGACTGCACCGATTGCGTTAGACAGACACCTACCGAACATGGACAATATACTTTATTTCTCTAAAACAACGGACCCCTTTCAGGGTATGAGAGAACATTCAACTTCTTCGTAACAGAAAAATATATATAAATATATATTTAATTAACAAGGTGCACACACCACACTTTCGCAACAGAATGTACAAACTAAAATAAACTCATGATTTTCGAAACAAAATTGGCGAGAATAGACTTCTCTTTGTTACTTTTTGTGTTAATAAATAACGGGAATACATTTTCAGGAGATTGGGTCTGGTGTAATAATACTTATTTATAAGGCGCTCCCGTTCAATATTTAACAGGGAACATACATATAAGTAATGAAATTCGTCCCCACATTATTAAGATTACATAGCACGTTTGATATCAATATCATGACGGAGGTATCTTTTATGAACCGGTAACTTATGATTACCACACCATAAATTAATTCTATCCTTACTGGGTAGCGTGATTAGTGTTTAATTGTTCGAACTCAAGTTCAGATTTAATATTTCTATGATTTTCACACATCTTATTACCGTTTAAGTCAGACAGCCATTCTTGTTTCGATATCATCTAATCGTAATCCAATGCTTTTGACTATCCATTTTATATTTTGATAATTACATTCATTCCAAAGATAGGACATACCACAATTGTCAAGTATACACTTTTAATCTTACTTGTCCATTTCAAAATGAACCCGTAAAGTGGGGTAACTTCGGTCACCAGGGTAACTTCGGTCACCTAAATACCATACCCGTTATTACCCTCTTTTCTCTAGGGTCTCGTACTATAATTTTAATTTTATTGATGATAACTAATGAATATGTAATTAATACAACATATTATAACACAATTAAAATATATTATTTATTAATTTGTGAAATAGGACCTAAAAATTGAATTATAGTGTAATTTTAGGCAATTTATTAAATAATTCAGAAAAAATAAAATATTATTTTTTCTGGCGGACGATGGGGATTCAGAATACTTCTATAGAGGTCAAATGTCAAGAAAGCCTTTCTCTTTAGTTGATTGCAGTAGCGAATTTGTCAAAGAAATTATCCAAGCTTTCCTTTCAAATTTGATTTGCAAAAATTTAAACATCAATCTGGTGAGTATTAGTACGCGCCGTATTGTCTTTATTTATAATAAATAATCACCATTTTAAAGCTAGGCTGATGATATAATAATATTACTAGGCCTAGACCCTAGGCCTAACAGGCTAGAAAGCCTGCTAGTAGTAGTGGTTGCCTGGACGTGATGCCTAGGCCTATGATATTTTACCATCGATCTTGTACCCGGAAGTAAACATTTAAATGTACAATAAATTACCGGTAATCGCCATGGCTTTAAGCTAGGCTGATGATATAAATACTAGGGGCCTAGGCCTAACACTAACAGGCTAGAAAGCCTGCTAGGCCTAGTAGGGTGCCTGGACGTGATGCCTAGGCCTATGAATAATATTTTACCATCGATCTTGTACCCGGAAGTAAACATTTGTTTACCATTTTCTAGGTGGCCCAGGGCACCACAGCCTCTACCTGTCTTGGCTATGAATGACGACTCGGTAGGCCTAGAAATGGAATAGGGCTATGTATGTATCACTAGCCTACATAGAAGTTAGGACTTTATGATTTCAACTGGTTTACTGAATAAATCAAATATTTCTTTTTATTTTATGTAAAGGTGCATCACCAGAAATAAACTTACACAGAGGACACCTGGAAACATCAAAAGATCTCGAGCACGAGTAAACAAAAATGAAGTAATTGAATACTTCTCAAACCTAGAGCCTGTTATTGTTTAGTGCATATTTTAAGTTTGTGCAATTTAATTTTTTAACTCATTTTTAGTGCATATTTTAAATTTTCTTGGACTTATGGCAAGTAATAATGAATTATATAGTTTTTAGAAGTGAAATAAATAATGAAAAATAATTAGTAAATATGTGTTTTTATTGCGGTAACTGCAAGTTTATTTCAAAATTTCATAAGTGACCGAAGTTACCCCAAATTTAGGTTTTGGTTTTTGGCTACATTTTGTGGCCCTATATAAAATCTGAAGTCAATTATTGCCACAATTTCAATACTAATACATCCAATGGCATAACAATGCTATTACTATATTGGAATTTTCCAGAATAATTGGGGGGTTATGGAAGAAAATTTAACAAAATATGAAAAAAGTGACCGAAGTTACCCCATTTCAAAATGTATGTACTCTGATCATGTAATCTCTTTAATAGCTTAAACACAATATTTGACAGTTTATTCTGTTTACCATCCAAAATACGAACCCAGAAACTTAGTATTCTTTTCTCAATGCATAATGGTGTTCACAGATTGTGGCCAAAGGTCACAGGGGTCATCTTAGGGTCAAATCCTGAAAAAAAATGGGTTCAATGGTTCTATTGAACATAGTATCTCTAGTTTTAATATGGTATGCTGTAATTAGATTTTACTGGACAATATATGGCCCAAATATATTTTAAATAATTGTCAAACCTTGCATTGGAAGAGCTTTCAAAGGATAGCAAACACGATAGATTTTGGCGAGTTTGGTTTTTTGATTGGTATATCTCGGTAAATATGTATTATTGGGTATAGGTGTAATGGAATAAAATGATCAGTATATAATTCCCTTTGCATTGACACCAAACATAATCAGCTATCTTTAAATTCAAAATGGCGGCAGATGAGATAGTTAATACATACTCAAAGTATCGAAATGCACGCCATCGGCGGGATTCAATATTTCGACGTCATCAAGATTGAAAAATTATTCATATTTGCAAGCTACTGTACATGCACAAATACCAAAAGTGTTTGACCAATCAAAACATCCCCTAGTAGGTAACAGCTATGAATAAACTAAAGATCAAAGCATCCTTTACCCTACTAATCAAAGTTACATACAAAAACAAAGAAAGCTCCTTTGAAGCTGTCAGCCCATTGTTAGGCAATGGGTGTAGCCTACGTATATAGCAAACGCTAATTTAAACAATATTATAGACCAATTTTGCGAACTGCCAATAATGTTAGTAGGGCCTATTAGCAAAAATATTAAACCTAATTTATTACTTAGATTATACAGGCTACACTATCATTTTTCAAGTATACTTTGTATACCTAAAACATATTGGAATGCCTCACAATTTTGTATATGATCATTTATAACACTATCAGATTGTGAAGAATGTTCAAGTCTAGTTATTAAGAATCTATCTGTCTTACCAATATAATCACTATTACAGCCTGGACATTTGAAATGATAAACAACAGAGCTCCTATATTCCTTAGGGGTTTGATCTTTAGTAGATATCAAGTGAGGGACATTTTTGTACTGCCATAAAGTTATGAATTTTACCTCTTTAACTAAGACGTGTTTCTTTACTTTAATTGTTTAAGCATCTACGTAAAATGGATTCACCTGCCTTTCAGATAAGGCAATCTAATCCAGATCTGAATCAAGCTATCATCAGTAGGCCTATGTATAATTATATTTACTGTAGGTTCATTTAATTTATTGAGTACATGGTTAACAACTTTTTAAGGGTACCCATTCCATGACATAAATTTTCTAATGTTACAGATTCCAGCTTGAAGTTTATCGGGAGTACAGAGTTTGTAGGCTCTTGAAACTAAACTACGAATCCAAGAAAACCTATGGTTCCATGGTGCAAAGCTATCATAATGGATATTGACCAGTATGTGTATTTTTACGATATATGCTTCCTACGCTGTTGTCAAATTGTAAATCCAGAAAATGTAATAAATCACTGATTTCAAAAGATTCAAAGGTAAAATTAATCTTAATAATACCTGATTCTATAAATTTAGAAACAATAGACTCTTTTATAGTTCAGCCATTAAAATATTGGCTAAAAATTGTCCAATGGGTGAGCCCATTGAAACGCCATCAGTTTGTTTATAAAATTTACACGTAAATACAGTTTTAGTACAACAATCCCCAAGTAGTTTCCTTAACGTATTTTTCTTAAGATTAGTAGACATCAATTTCTTATTGTAAACCCTATCAAGAATTATATTAATTACATTAGTAAGGGGAACATTTGTAAATAAAGATTCAACATCAAAAGATAAAATACGGTAACCTAAATTATATAAATGGTATACCTTTAATGCGGTCAGCAGCATGAAACGAATCTTTAAGGACAAAATCATAACAGTAAGAGGCCCTAGTAAGTTAGATAAGAACTTATCTACTGAGTAATAATAAGGGCCGGTTGTGTCAATAATAAGCAATTAGTAGAGCTCCGCATAGTACACTATAGGAAAATTATTATACAAAGGTTAGATTTAATGCTTGAAAAAAAAAACGTTTTAATGCAGCATTAAATCTAACCTAAATACAATAATTTTCCATTTAGTGTACGATGCATGTTCATACTAATTGCTTTATAAGTCAATCGCTGTCTTTTGATTTTAGTTTTTATAACCACCAACTGTTGTAGCAGTCATCGGTTGCTTAGTGACATGATCAGTATACGCGCGTATTTACAGTACATTTAGCTGTGCGTATGCTGATTTTTGCTCCTGCAGTACGCGTTAAATTAACTACACATCAGCACTGAGAGTACGGATACGATGAATAACTATTGTAATTTGTATTGTCTTAGAAATAATTTGTTTGTAATGCAATTTTGATAGACTTTCGTCAAAGAAATAAACATTTCAGCATTCGAGAGAGAATAGTCACTGACGTCCTTTTTGGTCGGTGCATGCAGACAGGTAAAATCGTGCGATGATTTCATAACTAGGCTACGGCCTAGTAGTAGTAGTAGGATCCTGCCTGGCCGTAGGCCTACATCTACATTTGTTCCTTGAGTCAATATTCCTATTAAACGTTCAGTTTGTAGTGTTTATGAGGGTCCATTGATTCAATGAATTCCTTAATTGTTCATAATATTGAATTTGAAGTAACTTTCTTCGGGTTCTAAAAGCTTGTTTTACCAAAGTAATTTTCAATACAATTCAATTTTCATCGCGGTGCACGATGTCTTCCACGTGACGAAAAAAAATAGGATTTTTCTTTGCACACGAACCTTAAAATCAGGTCAAGCGCTCACCAATTGAAAAATTAGTGGACGGTGGGGAATAGACAAAATAACATTGGGAGTTGCTGTGATGACGTCACGATTGACTTATAATAGGTCTTAGAGGTGGAATATTATCAAAATCCTTGTGTAATTTAGGATAGACCATGAGCTCTGGCAGGCATGGTTGATATTGGACGAATTTCTTTGTATTCAGCCTCAGTTAATTCTTTTCTATTAAACAGTGTTCGAAGAAGGCTTGTAAGGAGTTAGCTAGCTGTGTGGTAGTGAACAGGTAGACAATTTCTTAAATTTAGTTGGATCAGAGAACAAGCTGGTCATAGATGTAATATAGTCAGATTTCTTTATTATCGCAACACCATATCCTTTATCAGGTCTAAGAATTACATATTTATTGAGTAGGATTTTAAAAGTATTAATACCTTCGGCATTACAGTTTAAGTTCCGGTTATCAAAATCAAACATGTCATAGCACGAATTGAGTTCTTAATCTTTTCACGTTTAATAAATGATTTAGGTAGAGCATCAGCATTATGAAGTTGTTCCCAAATTGAATCTGCGTAAACAAACATGTCAGAATCCTTAGGTCGTGTTGCTAATCCATTACGGCTGATGACGTAGATAAAAAAAATGCCACCTAACTTTTTTTTAATTCAGCACACCAAAAATTTCAAAGTTAGCCAATAAAATAAATTTTGGCACAAAAATCTAGCTGGATTACATAGCAAACTGTACTATAGGGACACCATCATCAATCTGACTGGGTTGTAGGTAAAAATGACCCTGGTAAAATTGGCCCAGGAAAAAATGTCCCTGGAAAAAATGGCCCCGGTAAAAATGGCCCAAGTAAAAATGGCCCCAAATGACAAGTAGGTAAAAATGGCCCTTCAAATATTTAAATACTGTACTAAGCAAGAATTGAATCAATAAATAAAAAATGGCCCTCAATAATAAAATTCAAAAAAAAAAAAAAAAAATTAAAATTAAATGCTGTAAAATACTCTTTAGCAAAAATTGAATTAATAAATCAACATAAACAATACGCATATTTGAGAACTAAAATAACTTAGTTTTTAGATTCCTATGAATAGCTCTAGGAGTACCCTGCTGATTGATTAATAACCAGATCTTTTTTTTGTATGGGCGGCTGTTAGGTCTAAGTATTTATTATTATTATTATTATTATTAGATATTATTACTATATTAATGGTATTGCTAAATCCCACAAACCTCACAAATTGGTATATCAATAAGAAAATTAAATATTCATAAGAACCTATTTTTTGGTTAAAATGTTGATTTTTTTTTTGTGAAAAAATACTTTTCAAATACACCACCAATCTCCAAACACACTGCGAACCCCATCCAAACCATTTCATTATGATTGTAGAACTCTCTTTTTCTTTAAAAAAAAATAATAATTTGATTTTCATATCAACCCATTGTTTGTGGGGTTTACCAATACCAGGATTGAATTTCTGGAAAATTGTGATTCCGCTTCGGTGAAATTGTCCACAAATAAATTATTTTAGTATTAATAAATAAAGGTAAAGGTAAAGGTAGGAGAATAACCCATAACTTGCAACGTCATTGTGCTGAATTGCGTATGGGCGTGGTCCGTGACTACCTAGCAGCCGTAAAGAGGCGCTTCTTGGTAGATACATGTTCACATCATTCCACAACTACAGGGGCTGAAATGAACCATAACATCGGGGTAACCCCCTACTCTTCCGAAAGATGCACTGGGTTCTTTAAAGTGCACACGCGCCACATGTATACACTGGACCTCCATTTTAAGTCCTTATCCGTGGAGCCAGCGCCGATGTTAAGGCTGTAGATACCAGCGCCCCTGCCTTAATGCCCGGCCACTCGAGATAACACCACACTTTTTTTCTAGACGCCCGTAAATAACCTCTGAGGCGCTTTGGGCGATCAATTTTTTTTCTTTTTCTTTCTTTTTTTGACTTTGTAAAAGTTGAGGGGGCTAATGGTACGGTAAATGACAGTACGTCACCCTTGATATATTTGATTGATTGAATTTATTCGATGCTCTACATGCACAAACAATATAAAAATTATTTTCGGACAGGAAAAGTAAAAAATAATCAGCATCAAGAACGTCCATTAGGCTGGTGTCCAGCACATTTAAAATGGGATCCAAAAGTGCACATTAAAAAAATAATAAATTATAAAATCATTAGTATATTTAAAATTTAAAAATACACATAAAAACATGATATATACATAAAGTTGACACCTAAACTACAAATATTGAATTGCACATAATTAACATTCCCAAAAAGTCTTTTATCAGTTACATCAACAACAATTAAAAATCTACAAAATTCGAAAAAAAACAGCTCCCAGAGAATGTGAATTAAAAAGTGCTCCTAGTAGATGTTTAAAAAAAAAAAATAGAAAAATTGCAACTAAGTACTGTTCTGTTCAAAATTACTCTAGAGTTCATTGCAGATCGCCTATGAGGAGCAACTGTGTACTGGGTATTAGAACACGATTAGCTTTATTTTTCCTGAAACGTTACTTCGATTGTATTATATGTAGAGGGCGTTGCTTGATTTTTATTTCATTGTTATGAACTTTGTAATTGCATTCAGTAAAATCCCTCTTTGGGACACCCTGTAGAACCCACAAATGTAAGAAACTGCAACAAATGTAAAAGTAACCACAAAAGTCAAAACATTTTAATTGCAAAGGACATGACATGTCAACCACAAATTAAAAAAAAAAATCGCACCCACAAATGTTAGAACATTTTACCTACAAACGTACGCCTACACATTTCCATGTTTACCTCAAACAACAAAAAAATAATTCTAACATAAATTATTATCAGATGTATGGGATGTGTGTGCGTGAGGTTTTCCAAATCGCATAGATAATGAAAATATTGAAAGACCCTAATTAAATGCTTATAGTACAGCAGCTAAGTGACCAAGTTACGCATTTTAGTAGGGCAGCTCAGACAGCGTCGGCCGACGCAGCCCGACCCGATTTATCGTCGGGGACAGTCTGTCTGAGTTGGCCTTAAGGGGCGAAACAATTGTCAAGTTGTGCGCTTTATATTACATACAAGCCATCTTATATGTAACAGGAAGTGGCTGATTAAGTCTGCTATGTCAAACAAGATACTAATATATACATCACACGCAAATTGGGTGTGATAATAAATTGGGAAAGCCATACGAATGCAAAGCATGGCGGCTGATATGCATAACTATGCTAATTAAAAACATTATAATTATGCAGATATTTATAAAGTGCAAAAAGAAAATAGTCAAGTTTGACAATGCCAAACTGGAAATACGTTTAGATCACATTTAAAATGTAATGTGAAAAAGGATTATGGAAGCCATCGAATGCAAAGCAAGATGGTTGGTATACGTATAACTATGCATATTAAAATACAATAGTAATTATGCAGATATCTTTAAATTCAAAAAAGGAAGAGTGGCTGTTCAACTATGCCGAACATGAAAATACTCTATACTACACATGCCGCTTGGATATGAAACTGAATTAGGAAAGCCATAAACGTGAAGGCTTAGTTGCATGTAAGATGTTTTGTATTATGCATGACAATAATAATTTAAAAAAAATAATAGTAATTTTACAGATTTTTTAAAAAGTAAAAGAAAAATGGCAGATTAAATACTACTATGCCAAACATAAAAAGATAATAATGAATACAAAAGTCACAATCAAAATAGACACATTTTCATGTGTCAGGGTACTAGAATGTTCACGTGGAAAATTGTATGCTTCACTGGTGGAGCCTCTTCCATTGTCATATAAAGCCTTTACTTTTTTTTCCGTAGGTGTGTGATTGTCAATGATATAAAATCCGCCCCTTTAAAAAGTACAGTAGGTGTAACTAATGAGTATATTATAGTAGTTTAACAAGAATATGCGAAGAATCCCACCTTCCATCTTTAATGACCACGCTCGATTGTAGGCGTTGTTGGAAATTTGAAGTTTGAAGCACATTTAGAGCGATTTCAATGCATACTTCTGTATCGGTACGTTGTTGTTCTTACTTTCAAATCCGACGATTTGAAAGTTTTTCTTACATGAATTCAAATCTATATAGTCAGGAGACACCCCTATATTAATTGCACAGTTTTTTTGGTCCAGAATGTGTCCCCTTAATATAGGTTTTACTGTATTTCGTTGTAATCCTTAATGTCTTTATTTTGTACCATTTTAAAATGTACTGACAGAGGAAGAGCACCGTCGGTCCATTTTTTTAGGTAAACGCGTTATAAATGTATATTTTAAACGGGTTTTTTTTCATGAATAAATAAAGGTTTTGACTGATGGATTGATAAACATGGTATGGTTTGGAATTTCTGCTTAACAATGAACCGCGCGTGATCGTGTGGATCGGATACACAAATTATTCGACTTTTTGAAACCTAATTTCTCTTTCCTATTGATTCATATTGCTGAATTAATTTCAATTTACACTTGCTTAGTATTTATTTCCACATCACTTTGAATAATATTTTGGGCTAAGCTTGACACCGTTCTATCACACATCACGTAAAACAATTTACAGAATTAATTGTTTCATTTAGTAATGAAAATAGTTACGGGAGTGCGCCCTCTGTAAAGAGGTTGCACATAGTCACGTCCAGAGCATACTTGAATTGCAAAGTTTAGCTGAGAATAGGTTCAATTTCGTTGATTGTTTTGTTGATTTGAGACCAGAATGTAAGTAATTATATGATGTTAATGCTAATAATATAGAGAATAATATTATGGATGATTGGAATAGGCCTTAAATAATTTAGTTGGAATTTACAATTTGCATGAGAAGGATTAGGCCTAGCGTAAAACATGAGATGCGGAGACAAAACGCCGATAGGCAGGATATAGGCCCTGTCTCTTATACACATCTAGATGTGTATAAGAGACAGAATTGACGTGATAACTGTCAGAGATGATTTATTCTTATTGTTATTGTTGGGAAGTTGGAGTTAATGTCCAAGTACTGTTGAAAATATTAGATTTGATATGGATGACTCCAGAGAGATGTATGAATGGTTGTCATTATTATAGGAAATGTTTAGATTTGTACTGTAACGTAATAGCAGTACTTAGCTACGATCTATCGCGAGTGTAAAATGGCTAGCAGAGGCTCTGTTGGCAACGGGTACTTGTTGCTAGGCCGTCACGCTTGACTGAACATGTCAATTAATTTGAGTAGGCGTTAACCTTATAGTATTTCCCGATTGATGTGAGTTAATATTGTCTTTCTTATTATTTGTTTGCAGTTTTCGAACGTCGTTTGAAATATACGTCATTATAATTAAAAATCAACAAAGAGTGAGCCTGAGTATTTGAGTATCGACGAAACATTCGAAAAATTCAGTGTTCTGGAAGATACTGTTTCAAAGCATTCAAGAGAAATTCCGCATTTCGGAGAGTGTATTGCAGTCATTCGAAGAGTTATTAC
>NW_022722980.1:233264-234904 GCF_011630105.1 Anneissia japonica
GCTGTGCAGCTGTACCATGAACTGAAGCAGATACTCCATCTCTTCCCCGCTTTGTTAATTGCATTAACAATTCATTAGTAGCCTGCATGCTTTGTTGCATGCCTGCGAGTATTTCTACTAGGCCTAAGCCCTCGGCGCGCGCCTCGTCACCTGCTGCTGGTGCACATGGCGCCAAACTCCTAGAAACTGTACCGTCACCGGTACTAGGCCCTAATTCGTCCTTATCAGCTTGATGATCCATAATAATCCTATACTATGCTCTAGGCCTATCTATGATCAAATATAATTCAGAAGGCGGTCAGAATAATAAAGTGTACCTAGCTTTTGTGATTATAGCTTCGAAAATTTTTCAGAGAAAGTAAAACTTCGTCTGGTCGTCACACACGAACGAACACGACTGGTTTACGCGTGCGCGATCACATCCCATGGAATTCCTACATCAGCCCGGAGGGCAGTGTAGAACCCATTTGGGACCCATATGGAACCCACATGCATTTTTACATGGGTGGTATATGGGTTTCCCATATGTGACCCATATTTTCCCGACCCATATGGATAACATATGGGCTATCCTTGAGGAAACCTCCGGATTCTGCACCCAAGATCCATGTAGGGCCCATCTGATTTAGCCCATAGCCAAGATATAAACCATTTGGGGCCCATATGGAACCCACATGCATTTTTACATGGGTGGTATATGGGTTTCCCATATGGGACCTATATTTTCCCGACCCATATGGGTAACATATGGGCTATCCTTGAGGAAACCTCTAGATTCTGCACCCAAGCCCCATGTGGGGCCCATGTGGTTTAACCCATAGCCCAGGTATAACCCATTGGGGGCCCATATGGAACCTATATTTCCCAACCAATGGGTATGATATGGACTAGCCCTTAAGGCACCCTCCGGATTTTGCACCCAAGCCCCATGTGGGGCCCACATCTTTCAGAGAACCCATATGGGGCCAACATGGTACCCTTATGCATTTGTACATGGGTGGCATACGGGATTCTCACATGGTACCCATATGGAATTGCACATGGGTGATATATGGGGCCCATTATTTTCTGGCCCATATGGATGTAAGATGGGTCTGCCCATATGGGGCCCCTCGTATTCTCCACCAAAGTTCCATGTGGGACAAACATGGTACCCATTGCAACTGCACATGGGTGGTATATAGGTGTCCCATATGAGGCCCATATATATGGATGGCATATTGGTTTGCACATATGGGGGCCTGTATGGTTTAGCTGACATGGCCCAGAGAGAACAAATATTAAGGCCACACATTTCTGACTTGGCTTCTAACTCTGGTTTGAACATTGGCTGAGTCGATGACCATGAGCTAGGTGTACATTTCAACAAATTACTCCTTGTCTGAAAGTAAAACTTTTCAATTCTACGTATAGTACAAAATATTTTCACTGCAATGATTAAACAAAACGGTTATTTCATTTTAACTCATCAATCATTTTATTTATTTTGTAGAGAAAGCAATATTGTCAATTGCAAATACAAATAGTGGTAAATGAAATCAAAATTTCTTAATGTCCCTTAATAACTATACAATTCAATTTCTCCAGCTCCTTGGAAAGTAAGAATATTCCATCATTTTGATCGCATTGGGAATATCACA
>NW_022722980.1:235199-239102 GCF_011630105.1 Anneissia japonica
TTTTTACAGATTATGAATATCCTCAAATTGATAGGGTCCATGCAAGAGTGTATCAATGAGAATCGTCAATAGTTTCACCATGAATCATAGTAACAGAAGTACGAATGCCTTTTTCCCTCATACTTTTCACAAAGGTTATTAAGAAAGTATTCAATCGCCTCCCTTTTTTCACATCTACAGTAGTTGCATCCTCGCACTTCAGAATTCTGCAAACTGGCCCTGGGAAAAAAAAGAAGACAGGTCTAAAAATAATAGCATTTAAGATTTACTCACTTAGATTTATCAAATAAAAAAAAGACATGCAACACAAATAAAATTTTGAAAATTAGTGTTTTCATTGACTCTGGTTTTTGTGCAAAATTACTTTAGGTCTGAACTATTGATATAGGTGACATGTCTCCTAACAACTTTGGGATTATGCACAATCATCACAGCACAATTATGACAAATTATTACATTTAATATGTATTAGAAGTGTGAAGTGAATGTGAATAAGAAGATCTAATTTTAATAACGATAAAGTATTTTTACTGGGCTTCAGCGTTCGATTTACCCAGTGTCGCATCGCAAAATGTGACATGTTTTACGCTAATTGCGAAGCACTTCCACAATTGCATCACAGATAAATGCAACACAATTATTTGCCTAGAATTAACCACTCAGTCTTTAGCAAGGCCTGGCTGTAAAAACTAAGAGGCTTGGTGCACAAAAAATTTCAAAGAGGTTAAATTACAGCATTACAACTAATGTAAAACAAGAAACTTTTGTGACATGAAACTTTCGCGAATTGATAAGTGCACATGTGAAAAAATTGTTAGATTATCACTCCTGCGCACATTAACTATTTGGAAATATTGATGCGGTTATTAAAAAAACCCACCCTCATCACATTTTTTTTTTAAAGGAGTATTATTCTAATAATTCTTTCTATGTGCCCTAACATCTGAATTAATTCATGAGATGAACACCATACTATAGATCATCTATGATGACAATATCGTATCATGAGTTTTAGGCTAGAAAAGCCCAGGCATAAACCTGCCTATCTGCTAGGGTTTAGCTGGCCAGACACAGCTAATAATTACATGATAATTACAATCCTCATTAACATACGATATTAATAAATTCTGTATGGTACAGTATTTGTGAAATTTTTTTGCACATGAAAGTTTAGCTGGTTTTACAGTATTAAACACTTTCATTGTCTTAAATATGATTTTATTAAGGATGTGTTGAGTACTATTAATAAGAGTATCATCCTATAATTCAATATATATTTATAGAAGCTAAACAGATTGGGTTTTACGAATAATAAAGTAAAAATTAGTACTTAGATCCACACATTAATCCAAAACATTGTTATGTTACATGGATATTATTTCATCAGTAGCTAAGGCGAGACTTCCTTTATACCTTGTTTCGCATACTTATTCTTCTAAAGATCATCGGAGGAGGGCAGATAAAATTTAGTTTTTTTATTCAGCAAACAGTCTGCCTAAAACATCCAGACGGAGGAAAAAATAAATATACAATTTTATTGGTGTATGTAAAGTAGGATGGTTAAATATTTAAAATTTATATAAATATGTATATCTTTGGAGATGTCAAGGCAGTAGAGGGCATAATTAAAATTTAAAAAAACTAATTTTTTACTGCAATTTCCTTTTTTTTTGTGGTGGTGTGTGCGCTAATTGCTCAAAAATATAATTTTATTTTTATTTTAAAAATATCAATATTTGCAGTAGGCGCGTTCGATAAAGAAGGTATAAAAAAAGTCTCGCCCGAACATTTGGTTTTTAGAATCTATTAACTTACCGATTTTGAAAATCTTGAGCTTTTGAAACTTCTTAGTACTTTTTGATCCAGTTCAGATGAAGTCAGGAAACAAAGTTGTTAAGAATAGATTTAAATGTTGTTAAACAAGTTTCAAGGCTGGAAAATACTGTAAAATATTAATATAAATATGTTAAGTGAATTACCATGTAAATAAAACAAACGATTATATAATAGCACCAAATTTCATCACATGAAGTAGTTGATGTATTTTGAAATTTTTGTTCTGTGATAAGTTTAAATGAGGTGTTTTGTGCAAGTTTAAATAATGTAGTCTGTTAAGGTGACTCTCAGGCTGCACATCACAAATTCAGCACACTACTGTACAGGTACACAAACAGTTATTCAAGCTGTGTATAATTACTTTGTTAAATATATTAATGAAAGTAGGTTTATCCAATCCTATTAAAATAAAAGAAAATAAAGTAACAACAAAAAAATAACAAACATTATGCTTTAATTATAACTGTCATTAGCATAAATATTATATCATGGAATTATGAAATCTAATTTTACGCGTACATCATCTAATCCTTACCATTGATCAACTTGTGACAAGTGATGAAATGGAATCCCAATCGCATTATATATCTGTATATTACTATTCGCTTTAATAAAGTATTCACTTATTATTATTGTTTTCACAACAAAACTCACCAATTGTTTTTGCACAAGACCATCTTCAAGAACCGATCAAAATTATTATAATGCCTCCATCGAAAGTACTGGTACGTTGGCAGGTAGCACATACTGCAGCTCAGGACTGGTGATCTGATAATGGATATTGAATTTTAAGTTGTCGTGTCCATCTTCGCCAATACTTACAGTAGCTCCATTAATAACGGCCTATGGATGCCATTTTTTTTTTTTTTTTTTTTTTTTACTTCTGACAAAAAAAACAACATAAAGATGTAGGCCTATACTGATATTAAATAAGGAAGTGGATATATTTACGTCGTCGTAATCAAATCAGTAAACGATATTACGTAAATTAAACGACGCATGCGCAGTCATACTTTAACGACTAGCATTTTCAGCACTCGATATTAGCGTGGCCTCCCAAGTCGTGGTGATTCCCCCAAGTTCAGCATAACACTAATTAATTTATAATTTTGTTTTTTATTTTTTTATTATTAAAACGTACTTTAATTTTCTACAATAGCACAGTATGTAGTTTAATCACTACATAAATTATTAAATCAAGTGTTAAATTTTCAAATAAAAGTGATACTGATGTATTGTGAGCTGGAAATGTTATGTTCATCTTACTCAATCATTTGTTGAGTTCTGTATCCATACTTCGTAGACACGTGCACATCATGCCAATGTTGCTTTGTTAGTGATCAGACTACTTGGAAAAATATGTTAAATATTAAAAAACATTAAAAATATTTGTTTTGTCTTACCAGGGAGAAGTATTTTATGTATTTTTTACATCTCCCTGGTTTCACTTTTTTCGTAGTGATTCAATAAATCTTACAGAAAATACATGATTATGCTTTGTTTACTTCTTGCTTCACATAGCGTACAGTACAGTACTTTGTAGAGTGAATCATGTGCTCACCAAACATGGTCTTCATGTATGTTCTTCGTGATCGATTGGTGCTCGATTCTCGACCCGTCTGAAGACTATATAACAATGTTGTTTTTGTTAGTGACGACGTGGTTAATTTGTTTGAATAAAAACATTAGGGTGTTATTTAATTTGTGATGATTGACTATCATATCCATATTTAATACTGGTAGGCCTAGAAGAATATCGTCTTGATTCCTGGTAATTAAGTTTTAGCAAGGAAACCTTGCATAGGCCTAGGCCTTGTATTTAGGTCAAGTGTGTTCATTTAATAAATGATTGAGTATGAGCTGGAAATGAAAGCTGGAAAATGAAATTTCCAGCTCATAATACAGTATCACTTTTATTTGAAAATTTAACACAATGATTTAATAATTTATTTAATGATTAAACTACATACTGTGCTGTTGTAGAAAATTAAATTATGTTTAATAAAAAAATAAAAAACAAAATTATAAATTAATTTAAAGTGCCATGCTGAACTTGGGGGAATCACC
>NW_022722980.1:239134-241419 GCF_011630105.1 Anneissia japonica
TTCATTTACGTAAATATATCGTTGATTTCTTTACGACGACGTAAATATATCCACTTCTATTAAATTGTGTAGTATTTTATGCTTGAGAAACAGAAAACAGCTTTGAATTGTAATGCACTCCATCATGTTGGAATTCAATATTTTGACAATGACATTATGTTCTGGTGTATATGTGGACTCGTATATGGACAGCCTAGCTAGGCCCCCTAGCTTGGGGATGGGAAGGGCTTGCCAGCCAGGTCCCCTATCTATACTAAAGTTACATCACAAAGTCTAGGCTAGGCCTAGCTATACACAATGACATTATTTAGGTAGACAGGGCCTAGCCTATACACCGGCGAAAAATATAATAGACAAACCACGTAGGATATGCCTTATAAGTACTATTACACCAGACCCAATCTCCTGAAAATGTATACCCGTTATTTATTAACACAAAAAGTAACAAAGAGAAGTCTCGCCAATTTTGTTTCGAAAATCATGAGTTTATTTTAGTTTGTACATTCTGTTGCGAAAGTGTGGTGTGTGCACCTTGTTAATTAAATATATATTTATATATAATTTTCTGTTACGAAGAAGTTGAATGTTCTCTCATACCCTGAAAGGGGTCCGTTGTTTTAGAGAAATAAAGTATATTGTCCATATTCGGTAGGAGTCTGTCTAACGCAATCGGTGCAGTCTTTAATTGTCACTAGCAATATTTGATAATTTTCACTCTAATTGACCCCTGTGACATTTGATCTTTGACCTTAACTGACATTAAAACGATATTAAATATATTTTATGTCCTATGTATCATACGTAATGATTTTGAGCTACGTATCAAAAAAATATGGAAAAGAATAAAATTTGACCTAGAACTTTGACCTATGGGTGAAGAGTATTTTTTCGTGTTGAGAAGGTCCTAAGCATCATTCCTATTAAATATTTTGAAAATTTTACCCCAATGACCCCTATGTGACCCCTGATTCCAGACTGGGATGTAGGGGGTGTCACTGTTTCCTAATGACCAAATGTGATTGAATTATTATCCAATCGTTTGCCATTAGGTTCATTTTGAAATCTTACCAGATAGAAAAAAAAAAGAATAATCCTTCATTGACCTTTGACCCTAAATCATTGAACACAATAAAGACCCTACTTTATGCCAATGCATGTGTACCAAGAACAAGACTGTGCTATGTTATTTCATCTTGAGGATATTTCCCGTACGATTAAAATCGTAACGGTACTGAGTTTGGTCTACAGGAGTTCGTGTTTCGTAGGTCATTCCATTCATAGAAGAAGCCTTTTGATGGAGAAATTGTACCTTTTTAGGAAAGGTTTGCCTAGGTTGAAACTAACTCCGGCTATATGAAATTGATTATAAGATTGAAAAATATTAATCTTATTATTGTGTAATACTATGTACATGTTTTAATTATTGTTATTTATTCGTTAACGCTATTATATTTACATCTAAATTTAATGTATTGTTTAAGTATGAATGTTAATTGTGTTAACTTGAATGAATAAATAAAGATTACTACTATGTCCATTTTCATGAAAACATGTTAAATTAACATGTTAAATAAAGACACAAAGTATACATAGACCTATTTCTAGAGAAGGAATAGATAAAGATTACTACTATGTCCATTTCCATTGATCTAATCTACGTGTTTAATTTCATAGTTTATATTTAAATATTAAAAATTGTTTACAAATTTATTTAATAAAACACTATATGAAATAATGTAATCATTAAAATTTATGATAAAAATTGATATTTAAATAAAGCAAAAGAATTGTTTACAAATTTATTTAAAACACTATATGAAATAATGTAATCATTAAAATTTATGATAAAAATTGATATTTAAATAAAGCAAAAGATTGAAACATGTTAAATACAGACACAAAGTATACATAGACCTATTTCTAGAGTACAGTTAAAATATGTAAATCTGCATATTTACGTGTTTAATTTCATTATTATGCATTATTATACATTATGTCAGCAGTGTTAACGGCTAACTTTCTTTAATATCATATACAATATACGACAGCATTTCGTATAACTCAATGAAAAAGACGATGAGATGTCAACGACTTGGTAGACTTAGAACACAAATTTTGTTCAAAACATGAATGTTTCAACCCGTCCTCGGGTCTTCTTCACACATGCTGAAGAAGACCCGAGGACGGGTTGAAATATTCATGTTTTGAATAAAATTTGTGTTCTAAGTCTACCAAGTCGTTGACATCTCATCGTCTTTTTCATTGAGTTATGTATCTAAGGAACA
>NW_022722980.1:242644-245731 GCF_011630105.1 Anneissia japonica
CCGGAGGCATTTTATTACACAATTTCTTTATTCATTTATTTACAGGACTACATTCGTTGAGAGCTATGCTACACGATGTATTATTATGTCCTTTATTCTAACACTGTATTTACTTTCCTTTGATGATTATTATATAATTTAACAGTGTTAACTGCTATCTTGATTTATATTAGTATTAGTATTAGTATTAGTATTAGTATTTAGATACGCTATTCATAGAAAACTATATTTGAAGCAATAAGCTCAAGTTAATTTTGAAAAAAGATATGTTTTCAGTAGTTTTTTTAAAAGATTCAACATTATTTGTTGTTTTAATAGCTGTAGGGAGTTTATTCCATTCTATGGCCGCTGTTACACTAAAGGAACGATCACCTGATCTGCTATGAACTAAGGGGCATGAAAGGCGAAAAGGGTCTGATTCAGAGCGAAGATTTGCAACTATTTGTTTCTAGCCGTATTTATTGTGTAATAGAGTGTATCTGGTGGTATTTGAATCTGTTCAACCATGAAGCCTCCGTGGTCTAATGTTATTTTTCGTTTTGACTACGCGGCCAGTCTACTACGAACTAATGGAGCGTGACGGCAACGCCAAGACACTGTTCGCGTAGTAGACCAAGAGCTGTTTTCGTTTTTGTAAGGCGACTACGACGACGCAGCACACACGTGGCCTACGGAGGGGAGTTAGTCGACCATGGTTTTATTACCAGAGAACAATGTTCTCTTGTTTTATATTTGAAAAAGGAAATGTGAAAAAAAAAACTTTAGCCAAATACTGTATACAAAATAAAAAGTTTCCAATAAACACTGAGTGATGTTTCGCTGTTGGCTAGGATCTAGGCCTACATGGCTAGGCTAGGCCAGCCTAGCCTAGGCCCTAGGTGTCAAAAGAGTCGTTACCGGGAGAAGAGGGGTGTCAGGCCTGCTCAGGCAATTTGCCAAACGCAACGATGATGTACAAATAAATAACAATTTTAAACAGAGGTATTTTAATTTATATAGCAAGGCTTGATCCACGATATCAAGGGCGGATGCCCTAGCTAGCGGCACCAAATAGTGTGTTTTCTCCTACCCGAAATCCACCCTGACAAGGCTAGGCTAGCCATAGGCCTAGGCTCTTTTTTCACTATCCCCTGATTTACCTAAATTTATGTTGTGACTATTCATTCCTCATTTATTGCATGTGTATAAATAGGCCTTTATATAAAACATTTAATTACTCACTTGTTTTAATAATTTATTTATTATAAACGAACAATGCTCGATCGCGGATGCGATGAAAATTGAAACCCCCAACAAAAAAGTTACCAGCAGTTTGCTAGACAATCCGGTGATCTGATTGTTCAATATTAGGGTAGTCGCCACTACGCCAAATTCAGAAATTGGGGTTGTCGCGGAAGCTGTCACAACGCCGATTTAGCCAGAAGGTTTGTGAGCGTGCGCAGATGTCTGTTACGCTCTATTAGTTCGTAGTGACTGGCCGCGTAGTCAAAACGAAAAATGCATTATGACGCTCGCCTTGACAGCGAGAGGTCACAGGTTCGAGTCCCGCCAGAGGAATTTTATTACACAATTTCTTTATTCATTTATTTACAGGACTACAATCGTTGAGAGCTATGCTACACGATGTATTATTATGTCCTTTATTCTAACACTGTATTTACCTTCCTTTGATGATTATTATATAATTTAACAGTGTTAACGGCTATCTTGATTTATATTATATGCAACTATTTGTTTCTAGCCATATTTATTGTGTAATAGAGTGTATCTGGTGGTATTTGGATCTGTTCAACCATGAAGCCTCCGTGGTCTAATGGTTATGACGCTCGCCTTGACAGCGAGAGGTCGCAGGTTCGAGTCCCGCCAGAGAAATTTTATTACACAATTTCATTTATTAACAGGACTAGCTATGCTACACGATGTATTATTATGTCCTTTATTCTAACACTATATTTACCCTCCTTTGATGATTATATATATATATATATATGTATATATATATATATGTATATATATATATATAATATAGAAAGACAGCAATAAAAAACAGCTATGAGTTGTAAACAAGCAATATAATTTATTAAATCACACACATTTTTAAAACACTCTTGTGTTTTTCCTCAGGGTGAGGACAACTGACAAAAAATACAAAGTAAAGCAAGTTTAAGGAAATGGTATTTGTTACAAATTAAAATAACAATAGAACCTAATTAAAGGTGGCATATAAAGATACTTAATACGGAATAAACAATGTAGATAAAAGCTGAATAAGGGCCTGGGAATCAAGAGGAAAATTAAGCATACATAAATGAATAGTCTGATAAGTAATCTAAGTCTTTATTTAAACCGTTGATATGAGAATTAGTTCTAAGAATCCATTTCAATTCTTCTTTGCGTCTGTGTGAGAGAGTTATTAGCGATCAAAATAAATCTTATGTCATTAATACTATGCCATGGTTAGGTAGATTGAAGTGACAGGCTACTGGGAAACCTGCAGTGGAGTTGTCTGATTGATTTTTTGTGATTATTAAATCGAAGGCGGAATTTAGTGCCGGTCTCTCCTACACTGTTAAAAAAAAGGTGCAAATACCTACTTAAAAAGGTACACCACAGCCATCTTTTAAGGTGCATAATTGTACCTCTAAATAAAGGTGCAACCTTGCACCCCATTATATGGTACAGTAATGCTCCTTTGGGGTTCAAAATTGTACCCTTTAATTATGACATGATTGACAGAAGGTGCAAACTGTGGTCAGAAAAGCTCCTTATTGAGGTTCATTTTAGCACACTAAAGGTGCATTTTCGTACCTTGGGGTTTACATGAGCACCTTATAAGGTTCAAATAAGCATCTAGAAGGTTCAACTCAGCACCTTAGCAGGTTCAAACGAGCACCTTACAGGTTGAAATCAGCACCTCAGCAGATTCACATGAGGACCTAGCAGGTTAAAATCTGCACCCTGGAAGGTTCACATCAGCGCCTCAACAGGTTCACATAAGCACCTTAGCAGGTTCACATCAGTGCTTAGGAGGTTCACATTAGAACCTTTGCAGGTTCACATCAGAACCTTTGGAGGTTCACATCATTG
>NW_022722980.1:245746-246357 GCF_011630105.1 Anneissia japonica
CATTAGAACCTTTGCAGGTTCACATCAGAACCTTTGGAGGTTCACATCAGCACTTTAGCAGGTTCACATCAGAACATTAGCTGGTTCACATCAGCACCTTAACACTACACAAGTTCAACATTCAACAATTAGTAGTAAATATGTACTGGGTAGTGGTTCTGAATTAAGAATGGATTACTTGGCCTACATACTCATTACACTGCATTACACTATTCTATTAATGCTAATTTTCACCTGTGTCAAAAATAAAAGCACAAACAAAGCAGCATTAAACACTTAAAATGTTTATTCGGATAAAAACGTATTACTTAACTAATATGACAAACACTTCTATGGTCAGTTATAACAATTAATGATTAGAGGACAAATATAATGCATCATCTATTCACTGGATATGTTACAGTTTTTCTAGTATAAAATAAATATCTACCTTTAAAAAAAAAATTGGCTTTTTATATATATATTTTTTTTTATTCTCTCCATGAAATAATTCACCATATTGTCATTTTAAAATGGTACTGGTATTTCCATGAGGAAGAATACAAGAGTTCTGAAAAAGCATTTCCTTCATGAATAATGCCAGTTCTGCTTCTTTTTAAGTGGAACAAAGC
>NW_022722980.1:247420-278088 GCF_011630105.1 Anneissia japonica
CGATAATACTGCCTTGACAACACCGACTTGTCCTGCTGTTTCAAAAGATCTTCCACATCATGTGGTGATACAGGTACTTGGTAGGTAAAGGCCACTTGGATAAAGAAGGCACATCACAGGCCTTGGTATACAGGTGAACTAAGTAGTGAAGTAAGTGAACCATGGATAGGCATGGAATATACATTCAAACTTTCCAAGGTCAAATAATTTCTATGTTGAACTTATTTTACATGCCAAATTTTCCGTTAATTAACAATCAAATTTAGTCCATGTCAAATTACTTTCCTTTAGTTTGAATGAAAGATTAAAACAATGCTAAAAAAATGTTCAAAGTATTCTTTTAATGTATATCAATGAATACACAAAAACGAAGTAACGGAAGAAAGGCAGGAAATTATTTTCCAGATAGTGCAATGCTTAATTATAATGTATGTTTTTATACCAAATTTAGGAGTGCAACTCATCAGAAGCTATGGCACTCAACATCATTTAAATTCAAATCGTAGCCTTTATGGTAAAACTTCCCGAAACGCTAAACAAAACGGTACTGTGTGTCCAAACACAGTACCATCGTTTAGAAAATTTTTACCATAAATACCATAACGTTTTGGGAAGTTTTACCATAAAAGCACTTAGAGGGCATCTAAAATTATCAGTCTTATTTAAGTTATATGTAGAAAAGCTAACATTTCTTAATTGTATTTATCCCCTTCCTCTTAAGTGCAATTTTATTTTTCGATTCATTTTTCAGGACCTAAAAGGATTTTGTTCCACATTACTTAGAAACCCTCGCCCCTTTCCCAACAACAAGTATTTCTGAACACTCCCTTACCCAGTTGGTTAATTAATAATAATATTAGGTTGAGGTTAATGACATGGCATAAATTGTCTTATTCAGGATTATGTTTCTGTTTTATATTTACTTTGTTGATATGCCATATTGGATATAATTTCTAGGCATAGGCCTACATTTGTCAAGCGTATTATTAGCCTATGCCTAGGCTAGAGGTACATATGAAAAGAAACTTTTTTTGTCTACATTTTCAAGTTTTCTGTCAAAATATTCTAGCAGAAGACATTGACTGATCAGTGCCCAAGAAGTCTTCCTATTATAGGTCTAGGCTGGCCTTAACGAATTAATTAATTTTGCTTAAAGTAAGCCTAGCCTAGGCCTAGGGCCAGGCTACGAGCGGGTGCCTGGGGGTCTATCCATCTGATAGGCCCCTATTAGGCCCTAGCCTAGGCTAGGCCTAGGTAGCATAGGCCTAGGTTTGGTCTAGGCCTATTTAACTTACGCAGTTTTGTTATGGCCAAATGACTGATGAAAAGAAGAACAACCGACCAATTATGTTTCGACTTCTGATGGAAAGACGTCAACAACCAGACAAACATTAATGAGGTTTGACAAGACATATGTGCATATAAACAGAGGGTGCGTCGTCAACTGTCCCCAGGTAACAATCCCACATGGGGCCCATATGCAAAATATCTGGGAAAAGTCTTGTGGGCTACCCCATATTTTTCCCTTATGGGATCCGTCTGGGCAATCACATATGGGCCTTGCCCATGGTTTACCCATATGGAGCCCATATGCCAAATATATAGGCAAATATATATGGGAATGCCCATATTTAAAGTACATGGGCCCTATATGGTAAATACCTGGGCAGATAAATATGGAAATGCCTACATTTAATCCGCATGGGGCCCATGTGCCAAATATCTGGGAAGATACATATGGGCATGCCCACATTTATCTACATGGGGCCCACATGCCGAAGACCTGGGTAGTTGAATATGGGTATGCCCATATTAATTTCGTATTGGGCCCATGTGCCAAATATCTGGGAAAATACTTATGGGCATGCCCACATATAATATACATGGGACCCATATGCCCAATACATGGGCAAGTAAATATGAGAAGCTCATATTTAATCCAAACGGAGCACATGTGCCAAATATGTGGGCAGTTACATATGGGCATGCCCATATTTAATTTCCATGTGACCCATATGCCAAATAACTGGGCATATACTTATGGGAATGCCCAAATTTAATCCACATGGGTTCCATGTGCCAAATATCTGGGAAAATACATATTGGCATGCCCATATTTATCTACATGGGGCCCACTTGCTAAAGACCTGGGTAGTTGACCATGGGTATGCCCATTTTATTTTCGCATTGGGCCCATGTGCCAAATATCTGGGAAAATAATTTTGGGCATGCCCACATATAATATACATGGGACCCATATGTCAATTACCTGGGCAAGTAAATATGGGAGGCCCATATTTAATCTAAATGGAGCCCATATGCCAAATATATGGGAATTTACATATGGGCATGCCCTTATTTAATTTGCATGGGACCCATATGCCAAATAACTGGGCATATAATTATGGGAATGCCCACATCAAATCCACGTGGGTTTAATGTGCTAAATATATGGGAAAATACATATTGGCATGCCCATATTTATCTACATGGGGCAGAGATGCTAAAGACCTGGGTAGTTGAACATGGGTATGTCCATATTAATTTCGCATTGGGCCCATGTGCCAAATATCTGGGAAAATAATTATGGGCATGCCCACATATAATAAACATGGGACCCATATGTCAATTACCTGGGCAAGTAAATATGGGAGGCCCATATCTAATCTAAATGGAGCCCATATGCCAAATATATGGAAAGTTACATATGGGCATGCCCTTATTTAATTTGCATGGGACCCATATGCCAAATAACTGGGCATATAATTATGGGAATGCCCACATTTAATCCACATGGGTTCAATGTGCCAAATATCTTGGAAAATACATATTGGCATGCCCATGTTCAGTCTACATGGGCACCACATGCCAAATAACTGGACAGATAATTATGAGAATTTCCACATTAATCTACACGGAGCCCATGTGCCAAATATCTGGGAAAATAAATATGGACATGCTCTTGTTCAATCTACACGGGCCCCATATGCCGAATAACTGGGCGGATAGTTATGGAAATAATACCCGCATTTAATTTCGGTTAGGCTGAGATATGTTTGTTTAAGTGTCAAAATCTCAGTCAGAATCAGTTTTTTAACAAATTTGAAATAATTCCTATAAAATATTATATTTCACAAGTGTCAATACTAGCAACGGTTAATATCATGTCGGCCGTTTTTATGTGTGATAACAGAACCTAAAATCGAGGTAAGGCTAGGCCTAGCCAGCAGCGTTGGATAGGCTAATGTTTTCGGCGCCTACGATATTTCTTCTCACGACCTATCGCAAAATCAACATGAAAAATTATCCGCATTTATTTTTTGTGTGGAACACAAAAAAAAATCAAATTTCAGTCTCATTTTACATTTTTTTCATTCTTAGGAATGTCTAAATTCAGTTAAACTAGCAATTCCGTATTATATTTATAAATCTTTATAACATTATACAAAAATTCGATTTTTCTTAAAAATTGAAATTTTGCCGGGAATGGGGCTTTAAGCCAATGAACTAGCTGTCTTTGGCAGTTCCGGTGTCCCCTTTCAAGTTTTGAATTCACAAAGGAAGCGCCCATTCTAGTGCCGTCGTCTTGTAGCGAGTGTAAATGAAGGAAGATTCATAAGCCTAAGAAAGTGAAGTAAAAGTAAATAATTTATACTTGTGTAGCCTAGACCTAACTGTTGTTGAATTCCCTAACTATACTACTGTGCTAGGCCTAATTCGCGGCCAAAACCATTGCATTCCCTTGGCCATACTAGGCCTAGATACGTAGGCCTAGCCCTTCTTGTTTAAGCGTATGCTGGTCTAGTTTCTTGAACTAGCGTTGGATCGCCAGTTAACTCTCTGGCTAGGGGCATAAGCCAACCCAGCGGGCACAAAACGTTAATTCAACGTTGAAGCAACGTTGAAATGTAGTTGAAACGTTGAAATCATGTTCACAACATATTCTCAACATTGAATCAACGTTGGATATATGTTGTGTATTTAACCCAAGTCTCGGTTGATAATTTAACATTAATTCAACGTTGAATTAATGTTAAAATTTGGATGATAATTTATCAATTACAGTACAAACATGTATTCAACATCTTTTAAATGTCAAGTTAATATATAGTTTGCATTTCAATGTAGAATCAACGTTGAAAATGTGTTACGTTTTTCAACCAAAAACCTATTGCTTATTCAACATTTTTTCTACGTTAAATAAACGTTGAAAATATGTTGAGATTGTAATGTTACAGTAACTACGTAAGTTCAACATCAAGTTAAAATATAGTTTGCATTTCAATGTAGAATAAACGTTGAAAATGTGTTACGTTTTTCAACCAAACTCCTATTGTGTATTAAACGTTTTTTCAACGTTAAATACACGTTGCAAATATGTTGAGATTTTAAAGTTACAGTATCAACATAAGTTCAATGTTTTTTTTCAATGTGAATTTAAAATATAGTTTTTTTATATAACTTTATTTGAACATTGAATTCACTTTGAAATCTGGTTAAGATTTTAGCATAAGAATTAAAATGTTTATTTAACATTTTTCCAACGTTCACTCTAAACATAATTTTTATTTCCATGTAGAATCAACATTGAAAATGTGTTGTGTATTTTTAAAAATGTATCCATTAAATACTTAACGTTATTTCAACAATAAATAAATGTTGAAAAATGGTTTAGATATTGAAATTACATTAACAACATCAGTTCAACATCTTTTTAATGGTTAAAATATAGTTTGTATTTTAACATATAATCAATGTTTAAACTATGTTATGTTTTTCTGCCAAAAAACATAGTTTATTCAAAGTTTTTTCTACGTTAAAAATATGTTGAGATTTTAACGTTATAGTAACAACGTAAGTTCAACATTTTTACAGCATTTAGTTAAATTATAGTTTGCATTTTAATGTGGAATAAATGTTGAAAAAGTGATATGTTTTTCAACCACAATCCTATTGTTTATTGAACATTTTTTTTAACGTTAAATAAACATTGCAAATATGTTGAGATTTTAAAGTTACAGTATCAACATAAGTTAAATGTTTTTTCAGTGTCAAGTTAAAATATGGTTTTTACTCAACTTTAATTCAACACTGAATTCACTTTGAAATCTGGTTGAAATTTTGACAGAACAATACAATTAAGTCTAACTATAATTGTTATTTCAATGTAGAATCAACGTTGAAAATGTGTTGCTTTCTTTTTTAAAATATATCCATTACTTAAACTCAAAGTTATTTCAACAATAACATTGAAAACCGGTTTGGATATTAAAATTACAGTAACAACATTAGTTCAACATCTTTTCAATGTAATGTTAAAATATAGTTTGTATTTGAATGGCTAATCAACGTTCAATGTTACCGTATGTTTTTTCAATTAAAACCTTGTCTATTCAACATTATTACACGTTAAATAAACGTTGGAAATATATTGAAATAGGCTAAATTTACAGTACTATATAAGTCCAAAATCTTTTCAACGTCAACGTAAAATTGCATTTCAATGTAGAATCAACGTTAAAATTGTGTTATGTTTTTTAACCAAAGACCTATTGTTTACTTAACGTTTTCTCAACATTAAATAAATGTTGAAAATATATAGTTTTTTGCTCAACTTTATTTTAACATTGAATTCACTTTGATATCTGGTTGACATTTTAACATAATTATTGCATTGTTTATTCAACATTTTCCAACGCTAAATTTAAATATAGGCCTAGCCTTTATTTCAATGTTAATCATCGTTGAAATTGTGTTGTGTTTCTACAAAGCATCCATTATTTACTCACCGTTGTTTCAACAATAAATAAATGTTGAAAACTGGTTGAGATATTAAAATTTCAGTAACAACATTACTTCAACATCTTTTCAATGTCAAGTTAAAATATAGTTTTTATTTTAACGTATAAGCACAATTTAAAATAAGTTGTGTTTTCAACCCGCGGAGTTTAAGATTTTACCAAATTTTATTTCAACAATGAATTCACTTTGAAATCGGGTTGCGATTTTAACATAACAATTGCAATAGGCCTATATTTATTCAATATTTTTCCAACATTAACTTTAAATATAGTTTTTATTTCAATGTAGAATCAACATTGAAAATGTGTAATGTGTTTCTACAAAGTAGGCCTACCCATAATTTAATCAACATTATTTCAACAATAAAAACGTTGAAAACTGGTTGAGATATTAAAATCACAGCAATAACACAAATTTCAACATCTTTTCAATGTCAAATTAAAATGTAGTTTGTATTTTAACGTATAATCAACATTTAGAATGTTATTTTTTTCAACATGTTTAAATTTCTTTAACTCAACCTCAACTTGATATGAAATTTCATAGAAATAATTGTACAAGATTTGATTAAAGTTTGCCTCCATGTTGGGGAATAAAAAAAACTCACAGGCCTATTATGAGAGCATATGATCTTTAATCATTATGGTAATTTCATTGGTTCTCTGTCCTTGAAAGTGTGGCAAGTAATGGGCTAATTGGATTAGGTCATTAAGTACAGACCAATCAGAAACAAATGCTTATTTTTTGAAGTATCAGTTGCTGTAAAGCTGTCTACATACACAGTTTACATACTGAAGAATTTCAGCATTATCAAATAAATGGTAGGAACTTTATATTTGTATACTATATTACAGGGTGTATCTAAACTAGCCCAATATCTTAACTGTATAGGCTTGCTTTATATATATTATGTGGTTATCTTTTGTTCTAGCTAAGATACGCCAGCTAGTCCTCTGGCCCTAGCTATTGAGACTAGGCCTAGACTAGAGTACTGTAGGGTGTGTAAAGGCATAGTTGGCATAATTTTACTTGTTCGGGCTACACTGCAAGTTGGATGTGTGGGCTAAGTTTAAATTATTAGCGGTAATTTTTAATCGCCTAGAGCTTTCTTTGCAAAATGGCCACATCCTGTGTTGAAATGCTATAATAGGTCTATATTAAATAAAATATAATATTAAAATGTGGTTGATGGACAAAGCGCAAAAATAAAACAGCTAGGCCTAGGCCTATTACGTGTGTTTAATAATTCATCTCATATCATGGGCAATACATACAACCAGTGGTATAATAGCCACATCACTGTCATGTCATCAGTAATCATTTTTTTTTTCAAATGACAAGTAGGTAAAAATGGCCTTTCAAATATTTAAATACTGTAATAAGCAAGAATTGAACCAATAAATAAAAAATGGCCCTCAATAATAAAATTCCAAAAAAAAAAAAAAAAAAAAAATAAATAAATCTGTAAAATACCCTGTAGAATAGCTCTAGGAGTACCCTGCTGATTGATTATAACCAGATCTTTTTTTTTTGTATGGGCGGCTGTTAGGTCTATGTATTTTTTTTTAAATTATTATTATTAGATATTATTACTATGTTAATGGTATTGCTAAATCCCACAAACCTCCCAAATTGGTATATCAATAAGAAAATTAAATATTCATAAGAACCTATTTTTTGGTTAAAATGTTGATTTTTCTTTTGTGACAAAATACTTTTCAAATACACCACCAATCTCCAAACACACTGCAAACCCCATCCAAACCCTTTCATTATGATTGTAGAACTCTCTTTTTCTTAAAAAAAAAAAATAATAATAATTTGATTTTCATATCAACCCATTGTTTGTGGGGTTTACCAATACCAGGATTGAAATTCTGGAAAATTGTGATTCCGCTTCGGTAAAATTGTCCACAAATAAATTATTTTAGTATTAATAAATAAAGGTAAAGGTAGGAGAATAACCCATAACTTGCAACGTCATTGTGCTGAATTGCGTATGGGCGTGGTCCGTGACTACCTAGCAGCCGTAAAGAGGCGCTTCTTGGTAGATACATGTTCACATCATTCCACAACGACAGGGGCTGAAATGAACCATAACATCGGGGTAACACCCTACTCTTCCGATCCAATGATGATCAAACACGTCAGTGTGTATAACCTACGTGCAATTGTGCATTTCAAATTATTTTAATGGCGTGGACAAGTGCATTCAAGTTCCCCTATGTATTTGGGCGATTGATAATGAGAACTCTCTGACAGAGATTATTGTTGATGTTTTTTTTTTTACAGTAATACAGTAATACATAGCAGTTTTTAAACCCTACCTGTCATAGACTTATTCCCCTAGCGGCATGATTATAAAATCACGTTTGGAATTTCTTTAATCGACTGATGTAAATTCATCTATCCAGGTTGACGATAATAAATATCAATTAAAACTTTAGCTTTAATAGCTTTATTTTTCCTGAAACGTTATACTTCGATTGTATTATATGTAGAGGGCGTTGCTTGATTTTTTTTTTCATTGTTAAGAACTTTGTAATTGCATTCAGTAAAATCTTTCTTTGGGACACCCTGTAGAACCCACAAATGTAAGAAACTGCAACAAATGTAAAAGTAACCACAAAAGTCAAAACATTTTAATTGCAAAGGACATAACATGTCAACCACAAATGTAAAAAAAAGAAAAAAAAAAATCGCGCCCACAAATGTTAAAATTTGTTTAACCACAAATGTCAGAACATTTAGCCTACAAACGTACGCCTACACATTTCCATGTTTACCTCAAATATCATGGCATGTCAACCACAAATGTAAACAAACAAACAAATAATTCTAACATAAATTATTATCAGATGTATGGGATGTGTGTGCGTGAGGTTTTTCCAAAATGAAAATATTGAAAGACCCTAATTAAATGCTTATAGTACAGCATCTAAGTGACCAAGTTACGCATTTTAGTAGAGCAGCTAAAGGTCAACTCAGACAGCGTCGGCCGACGCAGCCCGACCCGATTTATCGTCGGGGACAGTCTAAAGCCGTCGTGAGAAATATTAAACACGTTTAATATTCTACTCCGCGACTGCCCCCGACGCACACCATCGCGTCTGCGTTCAGCTCACACAGACCCGACGCGACAATAAATCGCGTCGGGCTGCGTCGGCCGACGCTGTCTGAGTTGGCCTTTAGGGGCGAAACAATGTCAAGTTGTGCGCTTTATATTACATACAAGCCATCTTATATGTAACAGGAAGTGGCTGATTAAGTCTGCTATGTCAAACAAGATACTAATATATACATCACACGCAAATTGGGTGTGAGAATAAATTGGGAAAGCCATACGAATGCAAAGCATGGCGGCTGATATGCATAACTATGCTAATTAAAAACGTTATAGTTATGCAGATATTTATAAAGTGCAAAAAGAAAATAGTCAAGTTTGACAATGCCAAACTGGAAACACATTTAAAATGTAATGTGAAAAAGTACTGTGGAAGCCATCGAATGCAAAGCAAGATGGTTGGTATACGTATAACTATGCATATTAAAATACAATAGTAATTATGCAGATATCTTTAAATTCAAAAAAGGAAGAGTAGCTGTTCAACTATGCCGAACATGAAAATACTCTATACTACACATGCCACTTGGATATGAAACTGAATTAGGAAAGCCATAAACGTGAAGGCTTATTTGCATGTAAGATGTTTTCTATCATGCATAACAATAATAATAAAATAATAATAGTAATTTTACAGATTTTTTAAAAATTAAAAGGAAAATGGCAGATTAAGTACTACTATGCCAAACATAAAAAGATATAATAATGAATACAAAAGTCACAATCAAAATAGACACATTTTTATGTGTCAGGGTACTAGAATATTTACGTGGAGAATTGTATGCTTCACTGGTGGAGCCTCTTCCATTGTCATATAAAGCCTTACTTTTTTCCGTACGCGTGGGATTGTCAATGATATAAAATCCGCCCCTTTAAAAAGTACAGTAGGTGTAACTAATGAGTATAATTATGATAATAGTTTAACAAGAATATGCGAAGAATCCCACCTTCCATCTTTAATGACCACGCTCGATTGTAGGCGCTGTTGGAAATTTGAGGTTTGAAGCACATTAAGAGCGATTTCAATGCATACTTCTGTATCGGTACGTTGTTGTTCTTACTTTCAAATCCGACGATTCGCAAGTTTTTCTTACATGAATTCAAATTCATATAGTCAGGAGACACCCCTATATTAATCGCACAGTTTTTTGGTCCAGAATGTGTATTCTTAATATATAGGTTTTATTGTATTTCGTTGTAATCCTTAATGTCTTTATTTATTTTGTACCATTTTAAAATGTACTGACAGAGGAAGAGCACCTTTTTTTTTTAGGTAAACGCGTTATAAATGTATATTTTAAACGTTTTTTTTTTTTTTTTTTTTTTCAAATAAAGGTTTTGAATGATGGATTGATAAACATGGTATGGTTTTGAATTTCTGCTGAAACTGAACCGCGCGTGATCGTGTGGATCGGATACACAAATTATTCGACTTTTTGAAGCCTAATTTCTCTTTCCTATTGATTCATTTTGCTGAATTAATTTCAATTTACTCTTGCTTAGTATTTATTTCTACATCACTTTGAATAATATTTTGGGCTAAGCTTGACACCGTTCTATCACACATCACGTAAAACAATTTACAGAATTAATCATTTAGGGAAAGTCCCGGTTACAGTTTTTTTTTAACAAAATGTCATCACTGCCAACTAGAAAATGCCTACAAGGCAATTACAAATGTCACAGCAAATAATATAAAACATCAAGACAATTAAAAAGAAGTCACGGCGAATTTAGTTTCGAACACAACGTCCGAAATCCTTGTACTTGCGCCATATCCTTGTACTGAAAAAAATACTGGCAATTGATGTAGATTGTAGCTTTTTTCGCAATATATATATAGCAGGTGAATTGTAGCCAAGAAATAAAAGTGCACCATGTAAAAAGTTACTTGAATTTATAGGGTTTCGAATCTCTCCTTTTTTTCTTCTTTCTTCTTCCCTTTCTACTTTTAATTAATTAATGATTATGTTTTTATTTGTGTGCATTTATAGAACAGGGGTGGCGCAAGGATTTGACTGCGGGGCCGACGTCACTGACAGAGCAAAGTGGACGTGGTCAGGCGCCGCTAAAAAATGTTTCAAAAGTAATCGAGTAATTGAAGCCCCGGGAAAATATAACAATTTTATATGTAGGAATATATAACATGACTATTTCTTTCTTCTTGACAAATTATGGGGGGGGGGGGGAATGCAGCTTTTACCCTCCCCCCTCGTGGTGCCACCCCTGTTATAGAATACTGATTCTTTTTCATATTTTGTTGTTATCACATTTGTCATTTTAGATCTATTTTGAAGAAAAATTGGGACTGCAGATTGTGAGATATGCGGCCAGAAACTATTTTAAACAATCTAAAATCCACATCTTACCTGACCACGAACTTATATAACATTTAACATTGTCAATTATTGGTCGAGCAGTTGCTGAATTACGCCCGGCCGGAAGGATACGCGCCACACACATACGCGCGATTGTAATTAAGGGAAGTCGAGAGGGTTGGGATGTATAAGAGAGGACGAAATCTCAAAGCATTAACAAGGCTTATAATAGAAAATAACGAAATCTTTGAACACCATTTCGCAATAAATACTGTAAACTGTATTTTTCAAACAAAATAATACGAATTGTTTGAATAAGGATAATACTAATATATGTCACATGTGTTACCGGAGACCAATAATTATCTGTATCCTTTCGAGCCTGTTGATTGGTTGATTGACTGAAATGTTGTAGCAGAATGTTGATTGCCTGAACTGTTGTAGGAGGATGATAAGTTTAGAAGTGTCACGTGATCATATCCTACTATTACGTGATTTATTGATTCTGTCGTGCGGCTGATCACTTTTCGGAGATAACGGACAACGTGACGACCAACCATGCTTTAGTTGAATTTACTCTTGAAGATAACACATTGTAATAACATTAAGACTACTCTGTGCCTAGAGTAGGCCTACAATGACTACTTTGGCAGAAGTAAACAACGCGTTCAAAATGACCACCACTAGTATTCTGACGACTGTCATTGTTACGGCTGTGCTAAGTGAGTAAGCTTTTATTCTTATCATAGACAACTTTCTCAAATTGTGAGGCGAGAGCAATGGCGTATCTAGGGGTGTGCGAGGGGCGTACACCCACCATAAAACAGGATGCCCTCCCTCATTTGCTCCCATTGAAGCTTAGTTTAGTGGGCCTGCTGTAAAACACCTCTTAGTGTAGCATTGATATTGTATTAAATAAGTGTTGTCGTGGGACTATATTTCCAGTTTTAAGTCGAAAAACATTGTTTTACTTTACTTAGTTTTGGTGTCCTTAACTGGACAGTAGTGAAAAATCTCTGCTGCACGGAATGGGGCCCATTGCATAGTGGGGGCAGGGCCGCTACACTTGTCCCTCTTACGGACGGATACAGAATTTAAATCGGGTGTACAGTAGTTTCCATGTTTATTCTAGCCCCACCGTGGTTGAGACTGAGGTGCAAACATGGAACATAATGACCGGAAATAGCTGTCAGTGTCGGTTACGCACCTACATTGTCGCTACCCCCTTTATTGTTAATTAAATAAGTGTTAATTAAATTTTTATTTTGATTAATCTGAGTTAGGCAATTTTAAAAGTGCTACTTTTGATTTTATAAGTGTCTATGTGATTGTTTTTATTAAACAAATAATTGGAAACGTCTTGATGAAACTATATTAGGTCCTAGCATTTATAATGTAATGTATAATGTTATTGCATCTTCCAGCTTGTCTAATTATATTGAAGTAGTTTCTGGATGGCCGACATGGATATTCGACGAAACATGCCGAATCACTTAACTTTAACTCCCCTCCCCCATTTCAGACAGCTCTGTAATATATGGTTCTTTAAGAATCGCTGTAGGAACATTTGGGGGGGGGGGGAAATCTAATTAAAATCCAAGAATGTCAGTTACTTAATATAGCGGTAATAAAAATACAGAGGTGTGTAATGTAGACATAGAATTACTATGACAATGAATTACTAGAATGAAGTGGTAAATAGATATGGTAAAGAATTATTAAATTTCTGTAAAGAAACTAAGTTAAGAATTGTTAATGGCAGGATATACAGAGAATTATCCAAAGCATTCACATTCATAAATTATCAGGGGAAAAGTGTAGTGGATTATATCTTGACGAATGTAAATTATTTTAATATTATTACATTAATGAATATTGAGAACAGGGTTGAATCTGACCATATGCCAATAAATTTTGTAATTAAATTTGGCTGGAAATAGTGGTAGTATACAAACCACAAAGGAAAATACTTACCATGGTTTACAACCCAATAGGTATACAGTATTTGGAAAGATAATTATTTTCAAACATTTATTACAAGATGGTCAAGTGAGTTTATTGTCAACCTTAATTCTGAATTTAACCAAGCGCTAAGTGATGAAGATGTTGACGGGGTTGTTTCAATTCTTTGTCAAATGTTTGAAAATGTAAGCATAGAACAATACGAAACGTGAACATAAACGTAAGCCCTCAACGAATAATCAAAATAATAGTTGATTCGATAACGACTGTCATTGCTTTAAAAAAACAAGGACAAGCATAACTAATTAAATTTAGATGACACCGAGCACAACAAAATCTTAATCAATATAGCAGCATCAAACGAAAGTACCGGGATTATATTAAATGTGAAAAACAAACAAAAAGACGAATGATCGTAATGAATTAATAAAAACAATGAATGATAAAAACATTAAATTATTCTGGAGGAAGCTTAAAAATTCCCAAGCCATTACATCATCAGATATCTCTACTGTCACCTGGTTTAATTATTTTCGTTATTATTTATGGATAATTCAATCGTTAACATAGATTACACAGAACTACACTATGGTGTAAACCTATATAACGAGCACCATAATCATTAAATTACATTAAATGAAGTTACAAGTGCAAAAAAAAAAAAAAAAAAAAAAAAAAAAAAAAAAAAAAAAAAGGAAAATCTTCTGGTATTGACGGTATAGGAGCTAAATTCTTTATCAAATCACCACAAGATGTCTATATAAAAATAACTAATTTGTTTAATTAAATTTTTAAAACAGGAAAATTTCCACAGCAATTGGCTACTAGTCTGATAATCCCAATACACAAAAAAAGTAGCCGGAAAAGACCAGAAAATTATAGAGGTATCTCCCTCATACCCGTTTTATGTAAAATTTTTCAAATCTATTTTAAACTACAGACTTACAGACTGGGCTAATGATATTACTTTTATAGGTGAGGAACAGGCAGGATTTCGCAAAGGGACAAGAACGTCGGATAACATTTTTATTTTACAAACAATTATTTCAAAGTATCTTAATAGAAAAAGGGGTAGACTTGTTGTTGCTTTTATCGACTTTAAATGCGCATTCGATTCTATTAATCATCAACTATTTATGTTCAGACTTAAATGTGCGGGTGTTAGTGGGGAAATGTTTATTACTTTAAATTCTATGTATTCAAAATTAATTGCATATGTTAAATTACAAAATAAATTAACTCAGTCTTTTAAATGTGAAATTGGCTTACAGCAAGGATCACCTTTGGCCTCATTCTTATTTAATTTGTTTATTACTCATTTAAGTAAGTCATTAAACGCTTGTGATAATTTTCAAAAAATCCAAATTGGTAATATTTATTTAAATCATTTATTATACGCCGATGACCTTGTACTTATCAGTGATTGAGTTATTGGTTTACATATATATATATATTAATAAAACAAAATCCTTAGTTTTTAAAAGAGGAGGAATTTTGAAAAAATTGGTTTATAAAAATACTAAAGTCGAAACAGTCCACGCATTCAAATATATAGGAGTCGTGTTTAGCTCTTCTGTGTCATGAAATAAAGTTTTGGAAAACAACAGCATACAAGAAAAAAAGGCATTGTTTTCTTTGAAACCAATTTTACATATATATGGAACACTCCCAATTAATATTTTAAACATAATGTTTGATACTAAAATTCTACCTATACTATTGTATAGAAGTGAAATCTGGGGAATATTTAATAATATTGATATTATTGACCAAACACACCTGTTATTTATCAGATATATACTTGGGGTTAGGAAAACAGCTCCAAAACATGCTATTATGGCCGAAGTTGGAATATTTCCTTTAAGCTTACCATGTTCTATAATGCTATAAAGTTTTGGTTACGTTTAATTAATGAAATTGATCCGAACATTATATTAGCACAATGTTATTCTTTTCAATTAAGACAAACGGAAAGAAATGAAATTTGTTGGACACATTATGTTAAAAATATTTTTAATTTAATTGGCTTTGGTAATGTTTGGCTTTCTCAAAATGTCCTTAATAAAACATAATTTATTTACAATCTTCAGTTACGCTTAAAAGACATAGTACGTCAAATTATCATTGAAAACGTAAATTCTTCCTCAAGACTTAAATATTTTTCTTCTTTTAAAACTAACATATATTGCGAGAATTATCTATCGTTAGTTCTTGATTTTAAAAAGTGAAGCCTGTTTTCTAGACTAAGACTAGGAATTCTTGACCTTGAAATTAAAAAAGGAAGATGGACAAAAACACAAAAAGAAGAACGAATCTGTAAATTATGCAATTTAACAAAGGTTGAAGACAAATTTCATTTTATTTTAATTTGTCCACTATATAAAAATTTAATAAACCGTTTAATACCTAATTATTATTTATTACATCCTAATGATTTTAAGTTTAAGAAACTAATGTCAACAAAGAAACAATCACTTTTGTTTAAATTAACTCATTTTGTAATTTTAGCATTAGCATATAAGATAAGAACAGAAAATATATACTATGCAGTGAATTTATATATTTTTGGGCCAATGGCCTTTATATACTGACTAAACTACATTTTAACATTGTTGTAAAAAAAATCATAAGAAACAACACTTTCCTTTAATCATCGCACTTTCCTAAACAGTTTCAGTTATCTATGACATTTTTCTGGTCTTAACAATAATTGTTGTTTTTGTATTCTTCATGTAAATTCAGGATGTTTATTCTTAGTTTTTTTTTAGTCTATTTCTAGTCGTACCTCTAGAGTTATCTGGTTTAACGCCCTATTGATGGGCAGCATTGGATAATACAATGTACCTGACGGTTATTTAAATATGTTTAACCATGTTTCTGTGGTCTAATTGTTATAACGGTCGTCTTGACAGTGATAGGTTGCAGGTTCGAATTTGCCCTTTTCTATACGCTTGAAAGTTCGGACAAAGTGGTATTCCAACGATGCCTCAAGGACTGTGAATTAAAGCTACAACAAAACATTATATGCTGACGTGCAATTGACTAATTCTAAGACATGGAAGGGGTGTTTGGTTGGATGTTTCAATATTAAAATATAAAGGAGAGTGTTATTAATACCACTTTTACCCAAGTTTTATATATATTCAAAAATTATATACAACTTCGCTACCAAAGTAAACCATCGGTGGTACACATTTTAGTTGGCCTGTTTGGCCAAATTCTATATGCGTCAATATCTAGGATTCAAGGGGCCCGAGTAGGCAATCTGTTGTAAATGCCATTTTCTTTTTCTAATTTTTACAACATTATTTTTGTCAGATTTCCTCTTTAATAATCAAATTTGGTCGCCTAAAACAATAGAATGCATGACCCCCTAGGTCAAATCAAACTACTCCTACAAAAATGTGGAATCTTCGCCAAGCCTGTGTCGAGTACTGGGATTTTCTCCTTCCACCTAAACACAAGTCCTGAATCTGCACCCTGTCCATTTAAGACTAAATTTTTAATCTGGCGAACATATCTGGGCCTGGCCGTGTAGAGCCCACAAATGTAAAAATCTACCACAAATGTAAAAATAACCACAGATGTCAAAACATTCTACCCGCAAATATCAAAATAACCGCAAATGTCATAACATGTCAACCTCAAATGTAAAAATAACCACAAATGTAAAAAAAAAAATCGCCCACAAATGTAAAAATTTAACCACAAATGTAGTAACATTTCACCTACAAATGTAAACATTTCCATTTATACCTCAAATGTCATAACATGTCAACCGCAAATGTAAAAATGTTCCTAAGCACTTAAATCCTTAGGATATTAAAAATACCCTAGTTAACTGCTATAGTAGAGCAGCTAAAGCACCAAGTTGTGCATTTTAGTAGAGCAGCTAAGGGCCAAGTTGTGCACTTTATTACCAAAGCATGAAACTTGGCACAAAATATCTTCAATATGTGAACATTAAAAAATAAATGTGTGCCAAGTTTCTGACGTTTCAAGTTTTCAAGTTTCTATGGCCGCCATTTAAATTTAAAATGACCGCCTCTAAAAGACGGGATCCATATATCTTGGCAATGGAAAATCGTACAGACTTAGTTTTGGTCCCAAATTGTTGAGAACATAAATGTTGCTTTTTGTACTAATGTAGCATTTTGTCCAAAAGTGATCAGAAATGCCATTTTCGACCTTTGAGCCTACATGAACCGGCATATCCATATCTCCAAAAATATTAGTCATAGAGACCTAGTTTTGGCTTCAAAATGTTCCGAAGATGCATGTTTCTATTTGCTCTAATGTAAAATTTTGCCAAAAAGTGACCAGAAAAACATTTCTGACCTTTGACCCTAGATATCCATCATCATTCATATCTCAAAAAACGGTTGGCCACAGAGACTTAATTTTGACCTCAAATGTTTCAGAACATACATATCCTTATTATGCAACATGTAGTCCAAAAGTGACCGGAAATGAAGTTTATAAACTTGACCTTAGGTACCTTGTAGGATATTTAAATCTCCTTAACCGTTGGTCATTGAGACCTAAGATTAGCTTCAATTTGTTCGGAACATATATATCTGTATTTGCACTAATGCAACATTTTTTCTAAAAGTGACCGGAAATGACATTTTTTAATAAGAATTCAAAGTTCTGTATCTGTCTCAAAATAAAATATTTATTATACTAGTACTTTCGATCACTTTTCGTACTCGTATAAAAATACTTTATTTTCAGACAGATACAGAACTGTGTTTGACTTCTTACTTTATATACACATCTATCCATGCAAATAAACAGATAATTGATAATAACAGTGGTCAGATATGAATATAAGACATTATAATCTAATCAAGCATAGCGACGAAACGAAAAGTTCCTACGCAGCAAACATAATTTATATATATATATACACTGTCTCTTATACACATCTAGATGTGTATAAGAGACAGTATATATGCTGTTGGAAACAACGGCTGGATCTCGGTAGAGATACAAATTTAATAAGTAACAGCTAAAAAGTGAATGTAAGTAAACAGCCAGAAATAGAGCCAGAGCTTTTGAACAACACTAGTCCTTCCTCAGTGGAGTGTGTGAGGGTAGAAAAAGCCAAATAGTATAAAATGAGAAAATCATGCTTGTCCTTCCTCAGTGGAGTGTGTGGGTAGAAAAAGCCAAATAGTATAAAGTGAGAATTTCATGCAAGCATGATTAGAAACAATAGGCAAGGTGAGATGAGAATAAACAAAATTACAGGCAGTATATATCTTACTATTTTTGTCGCCATTTTTTCTTTGTCGGCCATCTGGGATATGAAGTCAACTTTTGGGTTGCCTTAAAGTTAACTTCAAATGTACATGTTTCAGGGAAAATCCACTTAAAAACGTTAACAGGGAAAAATAATAGGCAGAATTTACCGATTTAAGTTAATTCTGCGGCCATTTTGGATTTTGGTGGCCATCTTGGATTTAAGACCAAATTCTGGGTGGCCCTCGATTGACCGTGAAAGGTTTATGTCCCAGATGACAAATCCCCTGAAAAACATCGACATTTGGAACCAATAAATAAGCTGCAAATCTGGAATTATTGTATTTTTTTGCAGCCATTTTGAATTTTGGTGGCCATTTTAGATTGAGGCCAATTTCTGGGTGGCCCTCGATTGATCTTGAATGGTTTATGTACCAGATGACAAATCAACTGAAAAAAACACTGACATAACCTAATAATATGCTACATTTCTCTAATAATTCTGATTTTCGGTGGCCATTTTGATTTTGGCGACCATTTTGGAATTGAATTCTTGGTGGCCCTTGATTGATCTTGAAAGACTTTGGTCTGAGGTGACAATTCCATTTAAAAAAAGTTGACAACACCGAATAAATATGCTGTATATCTAATAATTATAATTTTGGCGGCCATTTTGAATTTTGTAGGCCATCTTGGATTTGAGGTACAAAGCTGAGTGGCCCCAAGTTTAGTTCAAATAGTATGGGGTCAACATGATAAAACCGCCGAGAAAACCTTGACCGGAAAAAATGGCAGTTTATCATTGGATGGGTCCTATCTAAATTCGCAACATGGTGCCTTAGCTGCTCTACTATTATAGCAGTTAATTAGGGTCTTTGAATATTGTAAGGATTTAAGTGCTAAGGAAAATTTTTACATTTGCGAATGACATGTTATGACATTTGAGGTAAAAATGGAAATTTTTACATTTGTAGGTGAAATTTTACTACATTTGTGGTTAAACAGATTTTTACATTTGTGGGCGATTTTTTTTTCATGTTATGACATTTGTGGTTATTTTGACATTTGCGGGTAGAATGTTTTGACATTTGTGATTATTTATACATTTGTGGTAGATTTTTACATTTGTGGGCTCTACAGGCTGTCAAATAACAATCTCTGTCAAATCATTCTTCGCACATCAGCTGACTGACTTAAGATCACACAAAGGCAAGGATGGTAATGCAAATATAATATAATACGACTTTTATATATTATTTTATATAATATTCTATTGCCACTGATTGATTTTTGCCAATCATTCCTCAGGTCAAACAGCTATGCTGTCAGCAGAGGATAGCAAAGACTTGCAGGCAGGAGATTGCAAAGAGCTAAACATCTTCAACCCCAATGAAAATTACTCTGTTGAGGAAGGAGTGGTTCCTGATTGCCTGAAAACTCCAGTATGGGCTCAAAACGTTTTGCACTACTTTGAACATTACAAACACAAAACAGACAATAAGGTAAGTACCGAATGCGAGGGTGTGGAGGGGGTGGGGTGGGTGGCATGTTTGAACGTGATTCAATCGATATTGTACGGTACTACTTACAACATCATAAAAACAGAGGACCACAGGTCAGGACTGTGTCTGCGTGTAAGTGAGTGGGTGTACTAGGACAGAATTCGCCTGATGTGTATCAAATAGACGACTCGTACTAAGTGGAAATGTAGGTAAAAATACATTTATATATATATATATATTATGTATATGCATTGTTGTGTAGGACTATAGCTTTCTTGCAAAAATATCATACGAGTAGTTTGAGTTCCTTGGTAAAGAAAACAGTACAGTATATGTATGTTGCACAAAAACCAGGACCTTAGGTTTTCATTATAAACATGTTACTATATTATTGAATGTAAAGTAGTACTGATAGTAATTGTTATTGTCGTGATGGAATAATAAACAATAACTGGATTTGCGTCAGGAGAAACATGTATAGGTGTAATTTTGCCCTACCTGACGTGGAAATGTACCGAATACTCAGTACATTTGAAAACAACTGCGAAAATAATCGCAAGTTGTTCTAGGGTGGGACTCGAACCCACGATCTCCAGATCACTAGCCTGGCATCATACCTCTCTCTCTGGCAAAACCCTCCGTTTGTCGCAGTTGTAACTTCCCACAAGCACTTACAACGTCTGAGAATCAAACTTTTAAACATTTTAAAATTTTTGAATTTTATAAAAAAGATATTGAAGAACATATCTGAAAAATATCAATCACTTAATTTAACTGAAAAGTATATTAAAAATAAATATCTTTATAACATACTATTGACTTTGGAAATTTCAGAAGCTGTTTTCTCAAAAACCCGCATGGTTCATTTCCAATTAACAAAATATTCATAACTTAGCTAATACTCAACCAATTTCCATCAAATAAACACTGTTTTAAAGAATCTGTTTTTAAAGAATTTATTTTGATACGTTGCTGTGGTACTTAATTCTCCTGACGCAAATCCAGTTATTGTCTATTTTCGCAATTGTTTTTCAAACGTACTGAGTATTCAGTAAATTTCCATGTAACTGATTATTATATATATATATATTTTTAAAGAATTAATTATCTTATTTAAAAGCGTTTCATGTTAAAAGCTTTGCCAATGTAATTCCTTACATCTTATTTTCATATTTTCTTTTATTGTTTTAGATATACTTAACATTTTCTGTTGTAATCATACATGTGAATATGAATGTGACTGTGAAATAATCGAAATCGAAACTAAACATTTAATGTGCAGGTATATTAAAGCGGTTGTTAATATTAAGTTTATCATCTCCTACATTATTTGACTGCACCTTTAATAAGAATTTACTGAATAATTAAAACTGCTAGGAAATAATTTAGTCCTACCACAAACAGCATATTTTTAAGCAACTTGATAAAATTCTTAATGATACATCTCATCCAGAGCATGACAAAATATTCATTTTTAACATATATTTTATTTCATTACATATAATATTTTATATCAGGCATCTCGTGTATATAAACATAGACATTATTTTTAATAATGTATTGCATAAATCTTGTAGGCTTGTGTATTTATTTCGGAAAGACACATCTCGTAGTTATTGTTATTATCTAATTACAGCCTATAATAACCTGTTAAACTCACAATGATCAGTTTACTTTCCATTTATCAGTGATGTGAGTCTCTGGAGAGCCGGCAAAACTGCAACAAAGAAAATTTGAAATAATCTTTTTTTCTGCGTGATTTGTCAAACCATAAGAGCTTGTCTGGACCCGTAATATGTGGGTAGAAATATCTTGTCTGTAAATATAATGTGTCTTGTGTAATACTGGCAAGAATACGATGCCCTGTAAGGACATAGTGTATAAAACGGTTTTCATCCAGAACCCCTCCCACCACAGGCCAATTTGAGGTGAGGGGTATGGATTGGGGATCGTCGCATTTGGCCGGACCAACAAAAATTGCTTCCGACGCGACTGTATATGTAAACTGATGCTCTTCCTAGATGTATAGCAGTTGAAGAGACCTCCTATATGTTGAACAGTTCAACTTGATTGAACATCCTTGTGGTTTGCGGGTTAATAGGACCTCAGTGGAGTAATGTCCCTACCCCGCTGATACATAGGTCTGTTAGGGTGGGGTATGCGGGTCATTAGGACCTTAGTGGAGTAACGTTCCTACCCCGGTGATGCATAGTTCGGTTAGCGTGGGTTATGCGGGTCAATAGAACCTTGGAGTAACGCCCCTACCCCAGCAATGCATAATTCAGTTCGGATGGGGTATGCGGGTCCTTAGCGGAGTAACGTCCCTACCCCGTTAATGCTCAGTTCGGTTAGGGCGGGGTATGTGGGTCTTTAGGACCTTAGTGGAGTAACGTCCCTACCCCTTTAATGCATAGTTTGGTTAAGGTGGGGTTTGCGGCTCATTTGGACATTAGCGAAGTGACGTCCCTACTCCTGAATGCACAGTCTTTGTATCTGATATTTCTTTTTTGTCTTTTCTTATTGTATTGATATGGATTTGTAATTCCGAAATAAAAGTTGAATTGAAAAAAGAATTCACGCAGAATCTAAAAGCACTAAAAACTCAATTTTGAATTTTTTTCTGCAAACGGCTGGTTTTGCCAGGGCTGGTCGCGAATTTTTTTTTTCTGGACGTTTGATGCAGTAACGATTGGTGGCGCTGTAACGCAGTCAACAATACTCTCATGAATATTTGTATTCACATGTTTTCGGCAAAGCTCGAGCTTTTAAAAACATGCAACATCAACAAACCGACTGTAGTAGACCGCAATACTTTGATGGCGGCGGCGGCGGCGGCGGCGGTGGCGGTGAAAAAAAAGAAAATTGATCAACCACATGCTCATCAATTCATTGTACACTAAACAATGATGATGATAATCTCACACATTAGAAGGCCACGTGCACAGAACACAGAGCAACATCCTGGTGTATAAAATAGGCCCAGAGTAGGAGGAACTACGCGTAGTCTTAGGCTAGCGTGATACGGTAGTAGACTAGCCTACCCTCTAGGTATAGGACTTTTACTACTAAACACTTGCCTAGTACAATAGAACCCCTCCTTTGGGACACCCCTATTCAGGGAACACCCCTATTAAGGCAATATATCTTTTAACGCTACGGTCTGTAGTGTCGAATGGACTACGGTGAATAAGAGTATGACCTCTAGCATATGACCGGGAGATGACCCATACGTGGTTAGTAAGCAGGGGATGAGGCAATAAATATTTAAGCAAAAACCATAATTTTATACATTACATTGGCGACTACGATGGCGATGTATACTATACCCGCACCATTGCCTCTAGATTCAGGTAATATGGCCGAAAGCTGGCGTCGTTTTCTACAACAGTATGAACATTTTGAGACAGCGACAGGCGTAGTTAGCAAGCCTGACACGAGACGGGTGGATACGCTGCACTCGGTCATACTGTAGGCCAGCGGGCCGTGGAAACATACAATACATTCACGTGGACCGCAGATGGCGATCGTAGTACAAAGTTTACTGCAGTTATTGATAAATTTAAGGAATTCTGCGCTGGAAAAAAAACATAACCTACGAGCGTTATATATTCAACAGCGGGGTTCAGTAGGAAGGTGAGAAGTTTGATTCTTTTATTACTTTATTGAAACGTCTTGCCGCGACTTGTGAGTTTGAGACTCTAAAGAACAGCCTCATCCTAGATCGTGTGATAATGGGAATCAATAACGTCTCCCTTAAACATCGCCTGCTTCGCACCGAAAACCTGACCTTAGACAAGGCCATACAGTAGCTAAAATACGTGCAGAAACTGCTGCGTCATAGCAAATCGACCATATAAAGCATGGTAAGGAAATCGAATCGAGTGAAACTCACCAGGTAAGAACCGTACACAAAAAATACGAAAAATACAAATTAAAAGCGCAGACAAATCAGCCAACAAGACCACCACGCACAAAACAACCACCTGTATATACTACGGAGGTGAATACCCTCATAAAAACTTGTGCCCAGCATATGGAAAAAATGCAGTAACTGCGGTATACTGAATCACTATTCGAAGGTATGCCGACAGAAACACAAAGCTCATGCCATTGACACGGGTCCGACGATGTTAGTAGTGAAGAAGACTATGCATTTTACGAAACAGGGTCCGCTTCAGGAAAACAGCCCAAAGTAAACATTAGCGTTCACGGAACAATAATAAATGCTGTCATTGATACAGGCGCAACCATCAATGTGATGACTATGACAATATATAATAGCATACAGAATACGCCACGTCTGTCAAAGGAAAACATCCCCAAGGTATTCGGGTACGGAAGCCAACACGCGCTGTGCATAACAGGTTCATTTACGACGAACGTGATTGTTTCATGCGAAACTATATTTATTCATGACTATTATTGAGGGCGTGCTCCATTGCTTGGTTCAATGAAGCTTTGTAGATCCAACATGGCTAGCAGGTAGCTTGCATTGATGTTTTCTAACTGAAAGAAAATCTGTATATTCTGCTGTTTTATGTTTTATGTTAATTCTATATACAGATATGTTTTGGGTAAGTGTTCAAGATTTGAATGCTGTTATTAATTTTATAATGACACTTAGACTTTTTATATAATTTACTATAATTTGTACAACCTGTGTAAGCCACTAGAATGATGCTATATACAGCGTCTATATAGCCTTTGCTAAGACATAGAGCTTGGTAATAATAATAGCAGTTTTCTTGATACCAAGTGATAACTACTGTGGTTAATATGAGACAAACATTATTACACTATTGATATTATTATGATACATAAGTAGTTTCTATACAAGCTGTTAATACTATGAGTTTTATGAATATATGTTGAAATCTGATGACTTTGTTAACTTGGGTCTTGCTTGGGCCTTCTGCTAAGGAACCTTACCAAACCATTGTTTCAGAACGCTAATTAATATTCATGAGATCACTTGATGCTGTGTAGCTTGTTTAGATAAGGAACTGTTCTTGAACAGGCCCTTTGTTCCTGGGTCTTAAGTTGTTTTTAATGTATTGGGTTATGCCAGTGTAGGTACAATTTGTATCTTATTATTGTACATGTATTTAGACTTAATTATTGATATTGTAGGATCTACCATCCAACATACAGATTACATGTATGCTATGACAACTGATGATATGAGGTTTACTTGTTAAATGGTATAATCACATCCGGTCAAAGTAGTAAGTTTTTACATGTTTTGTGTATGTTTGTATGTTTAGATTAATAATAGTGTACTGGTTACAATGATTAAGATTGACATTACCACTGTAAGAAATTATTCATGAATAATTACCGTACTGATTAATTACTGAACTATACCATGTTATACAAGCCATGATTTTAATTAATCACACAGATTAACTGTATTTTACACAATGCTGGATTCATTGACTGTTAAGTAAATATGTTATCATTTATTAATTTAATAATTTATATATTTTATGTGTATTTTATGAGAGATTCAACTGATGTGTAGTGATTTTAATATCTACTATCTATGTTTATTCAATCTTCACAGAATTGAATGGTGTTCAATAAAACGAACTCTCATACATTAAGATCGCTTGTGATTTCTGCTTTTCTTTCCGTCCACCTCGCCAGTGATCTATAAGAATATTACAATATCAACAAAATTTAGCGTTGCGAAATCAGGGAGGAAACCCTATTGAGCTTCAATACAGCAAAAGCACTTGGTTTGATTAGCATAACATACAGTATCAGCGACTCGACACCGATTAACGCAGAACAGATAGTTGAGACATTCAAGGACAGGTTTAGCAAAATAGGGAAGCTGAACGATGCCATGTGCACCCTCCACATAAACGAAGAGATACAACCAGTGGCGCAACCGCATCGCAGGATCCCATTCCACCTAAGGAAAAAAGTTGGAAGCCGAACTTACAGGATTTGGACATAATTGAACCAGTTCACGATGAGCCAACTCCGTGGATCTCTTTAATAACGGTAGTAACGAAACCAAAGAAACCAGAAGAAATTCGCACTTGTGTCGACATGAGGGCCGGAAATACAGCCATTGGCAGGGAACGGTATGTGACGCCAACGATTGACGATATAATCGCACAATTAAATAGAGCTGTAATGTTCTCTAAAATCGATATGAACGCAGGTTACCATCAAGTACCCCTAGCCCAAAAGCCACGATATATTACAGTGTTCTCAACACACGTAGGCCTATACCGGTACAAACGTCTGATCTGCGGAGTCTGCTGCGCTGCAGAGAAATTTCAGAATGTGATACAGTCAGCACTAGGACTTACAGGAGTCGTAATCAGTGACGATATTCTAGTATTTGGAAAAACCGAGGCTGCACACGCAAGTAATCTCAAAGCATGCATGCAACGCAAGTCCTAGCGGCCTTGGTTGGGATTCTCAGCCAAGGTGAACAGCCACTAGCGTACGAGAGTCGCGCATTTACCAGTGTCGAAACAAGGTACTCAAACAGAGCGTGAAGCGCTAGCCGTCGTATGAGGAATACAACATTTTCACCTATATCTATCTTGCAGCGCATTCAAGGTGTTAACAGATCACAAGCCGCTCCTTCCAATCTTTAACAATCCTGCTTCAAGCCACCGATACGCATAGAGTGATGGATTATGCGGATACAAGCATATGACTACACGTTCCAGTACCGACCTGGAAAAGATAATCCAGCCGACTATATGTCAAGACATTCGCTTCCACAAAGACAAACCTGGACATTGTAGCAGAAGCGCATGTCAATTTGGTGACAACCAACGCAATCCCAAAGTCCCTCACCCTGGACCAAGTCCAAATCGAAATGGGAAAAGACGATCTACTTCAGATATGCATGCACGCAATCACAGAAAATAAATGGCATGAAGCAAGCCCGCGAATTTCACGTCGGCAATCGGCAATTGCCGACCATATTGCCGACCCAAAACTGCTACAGGACGGCATTTTTTGCGGACCTAGAATTTGGAGCTAGGCCCAGGCGTCAAGACGCCGGAGCGCCGCAACGATCACCAAACATGACAGGCCCAGCTCCCTGCGATGAAAATCGGAAGAAAGTTGACTGTAAATCGGCTCATCTGTTGTACGTCCAAATGCGAAATATAAACATAGATTACTTTTTATGTTAATCAGGTTAATTCAGTTCAATTAACATTATTCCCTCATGGTATGTGTGTTTTTATCATTAAATTCTACCAACAAATTTAATCGTTGTTGACATGTTTATGTTTTGCAATTCGTTCTGTCTGTTGTGCAGGAAAATAGCCTCATTGTGGGCGGCCTCGTGCCTGGTGATGATATGAAGATGGTTGTACCAATAAAACACAGGGGAGAAATAAACAACATTTTACAAGAATATCAGATGAATATTGTTCATGAATGTTTTCATTTTATTCGTGTGTCTTACGAAAATATTTTATTTATAAAACTGAAGCAAAAAAAATAGCAATGAAATTATAGTCTGGCTTCAAATTCAGCTTACAATAATAGTTCGTTCTATTTACTAGAAGTAGTAACTAATTATTACTGTGCCCCTTTTACACTGCAAGCGCCGTATATAAATGCTCATGCCCTATTCAGGTCCGATCACGCCTCCAGTACGTTATTTAATGTGCTTTCGCTGAGAACCTTAATACAGTAATGTGATTTTAAATAGGCCACGTTAGCAATTAATTAACAAGCAAATGATGTAGCCCATGCTGGGCATTTGATTTATCGTGATGAATTATAAGAACAATAAACAGTGAAAGATTAACATTGGTCTCGTTATCATTTTATTTTTTTTCAATTTCAAACAAAATGAATGCTGATTGTCGTGTAATTTTTCTTTTCTTTAAACTGAATTAGTGTACCCACTATTATCTACTAACAACAACATTAGAATCAGGCCGAATTTTGACCGATCGAAACAAAGTTTGGCCGAATTTGGCCGCGAGATAGCGTGTGTTTGCACGTGAAGCCCATCGATTACAGCTGTCGCATCGTATTAGCTTAAAGTTAGATCTTTGTGATGGCATTGAGCATGCAAACAGTGAACGATAGGCCTTATCACCTCCCTGGATTGGTTCCGCCGGGATTACTGGGAATGTCAATAGCTAGGATGGCTCTTTGATTAAGAATTGTAGAGGGCCTTGCTACTTCTTGAATTAGTTGTCAATTTATGTAAAATTAAGTTGCTGTTCAACCCAAAATTAATGTTATTGTTGATATAATACCCAGTGCTGGAGTAGGCCTATCTTATAGGTTTATCAACGTAGGTCTATTTTAATATCAGTGTATCGGTAATGTGATGTCACTAATGTTGTTATGAGCCGAATAAATTCAATCTCCGATTCCATCAATCAATATTGCAGATACCTTATAAGAAAACAGTTGACGGCTGGAAATTCAGTGTGTTGGGTTATGAAGTGGAAAACGACAAAGTCACAAAAATCTGGAGCAAAACGTGTCGTGAATATGACGCATTGTGCCAACGACGACAAAGTACAAATAAGGGTGTCACCTCTGGGTTATCTGATACCTACGGTATGGTACAGACGTTATTAGAAAAAAAACTTCAGTCACCATTTAAAACATAGTGTCACGCACCAGACAGCCATCTCATATCTTCGTGATATTGAAAAAAACAAGAGCGTTGCTGCTCCGGATGTACAGGAAAATAGTGTTGGTAATTCCGATGTCGGGGGTGGAGACGTCCAAACGACGATGTCGCCATATCTGCGCGTAGCCACAGCTAAACAGAAGCAGCAGCTGACAGGGAAATTTCAGCTTGCCCACTTTATCGTCAACAAGACCAAGTCTTTTAAATTCTTTGAGGATCTTGGACAGTTCGAACGTGATGTCCACGGCGTCGACTTGGGTACTGGTCATATCAACGAAAAAGCATGTAAGGAGATGGTGCATTACCTAAGCGAAAGCATAAGTTTGACTAAAGTCACCACACCACTGAATCATAATGAGATCGGCTATTACAGCATTTTAAATGATGGGTCATCGAGTGCAAAGACATGAATGAGAAGGAACTGTTCCTCATCAAGACAGCACATACCGGGATGCCGGTGTTTAACGTGATTTCACTGGAGGAGCCAGATGAGTGCACAGCAGAAGGACTAAAAGTCTCCATGGAGAAAAGCATCCAGAAGCTGAAATTGGAGTTTCCGCGGGCCAATAAGGTATGGTAAGATGTGCAAGCTACGTAATTCCACCTTTCTTTTATAGAGACCAGAATTTCTTCGTTTTCCCCATAAACAAAAAAACTAAATTTAAACATAATTATTTACAACAAACTGTCTTATTGCTAAAGGAGCTTGGTAAGTGTGCTGATGGAGCAGCGGTAAATGTGAAGCTGCATGGTCTAGCTAAAGATGATCTAGGGGACCATTACATGCTGGTGTTATATCCCTCCCACAAGGTTGAGCTTGTGCATCCGAGATGCCTTCAAAGATTCCGATCTCAACACGAAGAGCCAAGAAAACGTGCAAACGACATACAACCTCGCCAGTCATTAAACAACGACACAATGACAGATATTCTTCGTCTCCGTAATGACAAGGAATATAGCGATGACAAGTACAAGAAGGCCATCGAACTATTCCTCACAGCCTACCCTGATGGCCAGCCTAGGAAGAGGCAGCGCCATCTTGATAGTTACAACAAGAAGGCCTGTGTCACTGAGGAAGATAGGCCTACTGTCACTTTCGAAGAAGAAGACAAAGAAGAACAGTTCTCAAATTCCGATGTTCCCGACAGCGAAGAATGGTTAGATTCTAGTTCGGATCAGGGCTACTACTAGGGTCCATGATGTTTTAAATGATTTAATCATTAGTACAGTGTTATTGAGTCATATTATACTTTATTAGTATCAAAAATACATTGAAGTGTTTTCTTTTGAATATGTATTGTTTCCCTGTTTAAGCCTATTGGCAAATCCGATTCTGTTACAATTTTTGAAACAATTTTGTGTCTTTTTTATTTTATTTTGTAGTATTTTCTGCTGTTATTATTATTCTTGTGATCAAAGTAATTGTATTTTTATGTGACTGCACCGCGTACGAGCGTGCGCCACAACTATGAAGGTGTTTGTTCATAATATTTAAAATTAAAATTAAATTATTATTATACTGCAAACGTTTCATTGATGTTCGAGAAGATTACTTAATCACCATATCGATGTTGATGCTGCTTAGCTGATGTTACACAGGGAACGTCTGAAAAGTGTGGGAATAATACAAGCCCACAGTCGATTTTTGCTGGCAAAAAGTTTAACCAACAACAGACGCCTCTCGTCTTAAAAAAAATAACAAAACAGTGTTGGAATCATATGATACTACCTGCAGTCAATATATAATATTGTTTTTTGTACGTAATCACATGCAATATTTTTTTTATTATCTCTACACAGTATTACAGTAAATCACGTTTGGCTAAACCGTACTATCGTACTGTTTTATCAAGCGGAACAACATGGGTACATGTTCCGTGATGATGATGAAGGTAATCCAACAACCAACCGCCGGTGTGATTTTTTTACTCCGCGCAACTTGTGAAGAGTGACGCATCACACAATAGAGTCACTGACCCACCTAGCCTACTTAATTAGTTTTTTAACTCTTCAAAACATAAGTTAAGAGATAAAATGAGAAAATATTAATTTACATACAGTAACTCATGTTTGTTCTA
>NW_022722980.1:278839-296108 GCF_011630105.1 Anneissia japonica
TCGCTGAGAACCTTAATACAGTAATGTGATTTTAAATAGGCCACGTTAGCAATTAATTAACAAGCAAATGATGTAGCCCATGCTGGGCATTTGATTTATCGCGATGAATTATAAGAACAATAAACAGTGAAAGATTAACATTGGTCTCGTTATCATTTTTTTTTCAATTTCAAACAAAATGAATGCTGATTGTCGTGTAATTTTTCTTTTCTTTAAACTGAATTAGTGTACCCACTATTATCTACTAACAACAATATTAGAATCAGGCCGAATTTTGACCGATCGAAACAAAGTTTGGCCGAATTTGGCCGCGAAATAGCGTGTGTTTGCACGTGAAGCCCATCGATTACAGCTGTCGCATCGTATTAGCTTAAAGTTAGATCTTTGTGATGGCATTGAGCATGCAAGCAGTGAACGATAGGCTTTATCACCTCCCTGGATTGGCTCCACCGGGATTACTGGGAATGTCAATAGCTAGTATGGCTCTTTGATTAGGAATTGTAGAGGGCCTTGCTACTTCTTGAATTAGTTGTCAATTTATGTAAAATTAAGTTGCTGTTCAACCCAAAATTAATGTTATTGTTGACATAATACCCAGTGCTGAAGTAGGCCTATCTTTTAGGTTTATCAACGTAGGTCTATTTTAATATCAGTATATCGGTAATGTGATGTCACTAATGTTGTTATGAGCCGAATAAATTCAGTCTCCGATCCCATTAATCAATATTGCAGATGCCTTATAAGAAAACAGTTGACGGCTCGAAATTCAGTGTGTTGGGTTATAAAGTGGAAAACGACAAAGTCACAAAAATCTGGTGCAAAACGTGTCGTGAATATGACGCATTGTGCCAACGACGACAGAGTACAACTAAGGGTGTCACCTCTGGGTTAACTGATACCTACGGTATGGTACAGACGTTATTAAAAAAAAACAACTTCAGTCACCATTTAAAACATAGTGTCACGCATCAGACAGCCATCTCATATCTTCGTGACATTGAAAAAAACAAGAGCGTTGCTGCTCCGGGTGTACAGGAAAATAGTGGTGGTAATTCCTATGTCGGGGGTGGAGACGTCCAAACGACGATGTCGCCATATCTGCGCGTAGCCACGGCTAAACAGAAGCAACAGCTGACAGGGAAATTTCAGCTTGCCCCACTTTATCGTCAACAAGACCAAGTCTTTTAAATTCTTTGAGGATCTTGGACAGTTCGAACGTGATGTCCACGGCGTCGACGTGGGTACTGGTCATATCAACGAAAAAGCATGTAAGGAGATGGTGCATTACCTAAGCGAAAGCATAAGGTTAACCAAAGTCACCACACCACTGAATCATAATGAGATCGGCTATTACAGCATTTTAAATGATGGGTCATCGAGTGCAAAGACAATGAATGAGAAGGAACTGTTCCTCATCAAGACAGCACATACCGGGATGCCGGTGTTTAACGTGATTTCACTGGAGGAGCCAGATGAGTGCACAACAGAAGGGCTAAAAGTCTCCATGGAGAAAAGCATCCAGAAGCTGAAATTGGAGTTTCCGCGGGCCAATAAGGTATGGTAAGATGTGCAAGCTACGTATTTCTACCTTTCTTTTATAGAGACTAGAATTTCTTCGTTTTCCCCATAAACAAAAAAAACTAAATTTAAACATAATTATTTACAACAAACTGTCTTATTGCTAAAGGAGCTTGGTGTGTGTACTGATGGAGCAGCGGTAAATGTGAAGCTGCATGGTCTAGTTAAAGATGATCTAGGGGACCATTACATGCTGGTGTTATGTCCCTCCCACGAGGTTGAGCTTGCTATCCGAGCCTTCAAAGATTCTGATCTTAACACGAAGAGCCAAGAAAACGTGCAAAGACATACAACCTCGCCAGTCATTAAACAACGACACAATGACAGATATTCTTCGTCTCCGTAATGACAAGGAATATAGCGATGACAGGTACAAGAAGGCCATCGAACTATTCCTCACAGCCTATCCTGATGGACAGCCTAGGAAAAGGCAGCGCCATCTCGATAGTTACAACAAGAAGGCCTGTGTCCCTGAGGAAGATAGGCCTACAGTCAGTTTCGAAGAAGAAGACAAAGAAGAACAGTTCTCATATTCCGATTTTCCTGACATCGACGAATGGTTAGATTCTAGTTCGGATCAGGACTACTACTAGGGTCCATGATGTTTTAAATGATTTAATCATTAGTACAGTGTTATTGAGTCATTATATTATACTTATTAGTATCAGAAATACATTGAAGTGTTTTCTTTTGAATATGTATTGTTTCCCTGTTTAGGCCTATCGACAAATCCGCTTCTGTTACAATTTTTGAAACAATTTTGTATCTTTTTTATTTTAATTTTGCAGTATTTTCTGCTGTTATTATTATTCTTGTGATCAAAGTAATTGTATTTCTATGTGACTGCACCGCGTACGCCACAGCTATGAAGGTGTTTGTTCATAATATTTAAAATTAAAATTAAATTATTATTATACTGCAAACGTTTCATTGATGTTCGAGATGATTACTTAATCACCATATCGATGTTGATGCTGCTTAGCAGATGTTACACAGGGAACGTCTGAAAAGTGTGGGAATAATACAAGCCCACAGTCGATTTTTGCTGGCAAAAAGTTTAACCAACAATAGACGCCTCTCGTCTTTAACAAAACAGTGTTGGAGTCATATGATACTACTGCAGTCAATATATAATATTGTCGTTTGTACCTAATCACATGCAATATTTTTTTTTATTATCTCTACACAGTATTACAGTAAATCACGTTTGGCTAAACCGTACTATCGTACTGTTTTATCAAGCGGAACAACATGGGTACATGTTCCGTGATGATGATGAATGTAATCCAACAACCAACCGCCGGTGTGATTTTTTTTACTCCGCGCAACTTGTGAAGAGTGACGCATCACACAATGGAGTCACTGACCCACCTAGCCTACATAATTAGTTTTTAACTCTTCAAAACATAAGTTAAGAGATAAAATGAGAAAATATTAATTTACATACAGTAACTCATGTTTGTTCTAGTTATCGAATAAGAAGGTAGGCCAACCTTTCTCTTCTGAACTTGTTTTTTTAGGCCTATTACTAGGCTTCTTGGCTAGAGAGGTGCCGATTGTAGGGCGAATGTTCTGAGATGTTTTCGTATTTTATTTTATCAGCTTTATCATTTTATCAGCTCACCGAACTAATAATACTACTGCGAAGTAAAATCTCACGTATAAATAAGAAAATTCATGCATAAGACGGCCCCGAAAAAGTTTGGACGATTTTCATATGTCGGTCATAAGACGACCTCCTGTCCTGTTTTTCGATTGCATTTTCGTGACTTCTACCATCGCTGTATAGATAGGCCTAGGCGAGAATTTACGGTAATAATTAACAAAAGAAAACAACCAAATTCCATAGACAACACATGAAAACATTCTATTTTATTATTGAACACATTTTTTATTCTTTGCTTCAATCCAAGTAGAAGTTTTTAATTTGTTGTGCTGTACATGACCTTCAGCATAAAATGTCTTTATGTTGACTGTCCAACCGAGTCAAGGTTGTCTCTCTAGGCTAAGCTGTGGGAAAATCATAAGTATTAGAAAATTTCCGAGACTGCCAACCTTGGAGCATTTAAGGTCGGCAAATTTTTGCCGATCAAATTTTTTCCTAATTTCATGGGCTGTGAAGCCCTTGCAAGCCAAGATCATTTACAATCTAACCTAAGATGCATGTACAAGTTTCGCAACGAACTGACAGTAGACCTGCAAAATTAAAGATCACCGCCTTGTCCTTCCCAAACCAAAGAGAAGAATCGTAGTAGATATTGCGAACGAAAGAAACCTGGGGATAGTCAAAACAAAACAGCTCATTCGACAGAAAGTCTGGTTCCCAGGAATTGATCACATGTTCGAAGAGAAGGTAAATTGATGTCTTCCTTGTCAAACGACTACAACACAAACCCACATTAGCGCGCCCCTCCAGATGTCCAAACTACCTAACGGACTTGGGAGGAAATAAGCATCGATTTTAAAGAACTCCCCACAGACGAATATCTCCTTGTAATCCTTGATGACTACAGCAGATAAGCAAAGACGGTAATCCCAAAATTAGTTACAGTCTTTGCCAAATTTGGGATACCCAGAATAGTTCGTACAGACAATGGGCCACCCTTCAATAGCCATGATTTCACAGAATTCGCAAAGTACCTCGGTTTCACCATCGCAAAATAACACCACTGTGGCCTCAAGCTAACGGAGAAGTCGAAAGGGTAATGCGCAACCTAAAGAAGCTATACAGAACAGTCGTAGCTGAAGACGCAAACTACAAACAATCGCTCAATCAGTACCTCAGAAATTACTGAGCCACACTGCACAGCACCACCAGCGTATCACCAGCATCTATGATCTTCCATCATAGTTTCAAAACCAAACTTCCAGAAATAGCCCAGAAATCACATATGAGCACCAGGGCAGTCAGGATCAAAGACAAATCACAAAAGTGTAAGATGAAAGCTAATGCCGAGAAGTCAAGACCAATTAGGTCAAGGCGCATCAGAGTTGGTGATGTGGCGTTAAAGAGAGTGGCATCTTAACATCGTCCAAAATACCATACAAAACCACACCGTACACTGTGACTAAAATCAATGGAACCATGGTCACCGCAACACAAGGACATCACAAAATAACGAGAAATGTTTCATTCTTCAAACGGTTCACACCAACACACCAAGAACACACCAACTCACAACACTGATTACTACAGTGACAACGACAATGGAGACACAGGCTACAACGTCTGACACAAGGCTCAATCCTCCAAGAAATCGGCAACCCCCAGCTTACCTCAGAGACTATGTTTCGTAAACACATATTTTAATGGTCATATTCGTAACATCATTGTAAAATAATCTACATAATGTTGTGTTAAAAAAATAAATAAAAAAAGGCTGTGTAGGAAGTGGACTGCTTAAGGTTTTCAATTGTTGTTCACGCTAAGCATTGAAATGTTTAGATTAAATACAGCCTAGATAGCAGGCTGTTAATGTTGATTAACGTGGTTAATGTTGCACTTGAATGTCCATCTGAATGATGGGGAGAGATGTAGTGTCCAATGAACTACGGTGAATAAGAGTATGACCTCGAGCAGGGACGTAGCCAGGATTTTGAAAGGGGGGGGGGGGGCCGTTATGCGAATTACGTATGACCCCGGCGGGGTCAAGGGGCGAATCCCCCTGTGTGCATGTGAAGTAGCACACTCTGAACGTTCTTAGGACTGTTTGAGAGGATAAAGTGAAAATTGCAATAGACGCATTATAAATAAGCGCAAAAATAATTATATAATAAATCAAGAGTGGCAGATCCAGGAATTCGAAAGAGAGGTGAACCAGGGAGGGACCTTCACAGACCGAGGAACCACCCACCTCAGCCCCACTATGGTTGGGGCTAAGGTAAGAAAATTTATGATTAGGGCATCTCTAGATCGCCGGAAATTACACTCTCGCACTTCAATTTGAATATATTTTTCTTATTTTCCTTAAAAAAATGAAGGGGGTGGGGGCCTTGAATCCACCTCTGCTCAAAACATTCTTTATCCAGAATAGTCATAATCACGAAAAATGTACATGAAAAACCAGATCACATCCTAAAAACAAACAGCAGTCACTAAGACATACATCAGGAGCCGACTCGATGGAGTTTAATGTCATACCCAGTGAAGGGCACAGATCTGTTTTGAAAGGTGGAGGGGGAGGACATTTTGTGAGTCGACACCCACCTCAGCCCCACCATGGTTGGAGCTGAGGTGAGATAATTTGAGGAAATAGTACCTCTAGATGGCCAGAAATGACACTTTTAGTAAAATTCATCATCATCACATCACCATTAGAAAAAAAATTCTCATGATATTTTATCAGCGATTTTTGACAACCATAGAGATCTTATTAATGTGTGTATGTATACTATAGAAAACAAAGCTTAAAATCATTGTCTTTGAGTATGTACTTTACATAGGCCTACTTCAAAAACGTGATTTCACAACCACCTCAGCCCCACCATGGCTGGGGCTGAGGTGAGAAAATTTGAGGAAATAGTACCTCTCGAGAACTTTTATATCTGTCTTTATATAGTAAAATTCATCATCATCACATTACCATTATAGTCAAAATGAAACGCCAACAAAGTTCTCATGATCATTTATCAGGGATCTACTTAATATCCAGGACAACTTAGGCCTAATTATAGCTTACTAAGCTTTTTAACTATATATACTATTTTATGATCAACAAATCACAACTTTTTTTTCGCATTTAGCACAATTTTCTTCACTTTTTATTGTTATTAATATTAATATCAATTATTACTATCGTCATCATCATCATTGTTATTATTATTATTATTATTAGTAGTAGTATTATTAAATAAAGTCTGTGCAATTTGTAATAACTTTTTTCATTCAACTATGTTATAACTTTTAATGGATTTATAAACATATTTTAGAATGTTGCATATTGTGGATGACTAATACTACAAGGTCAAGGTCATATACAAGTTTTACAAATGATTTGTATTATAATTTTCCATCTCGGTGACTGCACGTGTTACGTCGTACGTAATGCCAAATCAACAAATGCGAGATTTTATTTTCTTGTGCGCGTGCATGATACTACAAAGTCAATGTCATAAACAAGTTTTGCTTTTAATTAGAATTAGAATTTTTAAACTCGGTGGCTTACTGCTTTGTATTTAGTTCCAAATAAACGTATGTTGTGAGATTTTTCTTTATTGCGCTCGTGTATGGTACTACGAGGTCGAGGTCATATACAATTTTTACAAATACTTGTGATTATAATTTTAAAATCGGTGGCTTACTGCATTGTATTTAGTCCCAAATAAACGTAGGGCCTATGTTGTGAGTGTTTTTTTTTAATATTATTTTTTATTTTATTGCCCTCATGTACGAGGTCAAGGTCATATACAAGTTTTCCAAATACCTGTGTTTATAATTTTAAAAATCGGTAGCTTATTGCGTAGTATTTGGTCCCAGGTATACGTATATTGTGAGATTTTTTTTTATTGCGCGTGTGTATGGTACTACGAGGTCAAGATCATACAGTATACTACAAATACCTGTATAATTTAAAAACTCGATGGCTTATTGTGTTATATTTAGTCCCAAATAAACAGGGGTGGCGCCAGGAATTGCCCCCCCCCCCCGACGGGNNGGGGGGGGGGGCAAGTTTCCCGACTGAGGGACCGATGCCCCCGACGAGGGGCCAAATTTCCGATGCCCCCGACGAGGGGCCTGATTTCCCAACTAAATGAAAGTGGGCGTGGTCGAGCTTCGATTAAAAGGTTCTGAAAGCGGTCGAGGGGCGAAGACCCAGAAAATTTGACAATTTAGGGTTTTCAAATGCTTATTTAATCGATTTTAGAGTCTAATAATATGCAGAAAATACATATGATTTTTTTTTCTCCCGACGAATTGTGCTTTACCTCCCCGACCGGGGGGGGGGGGGGGGGCCAGCTCTGCAAATAAACTATGTTGTGAATTTTTTTTATCGCGCTCGTGTATGGTACTACGAGGTAAAGATCATATACAAGTTTTACAAATACTTGTGATTGTAATTTTAAAACTCGGTGACTTTAATGTGCTGCATGTAGTCAGCGTCAGAGTCAGCGTATGTTGTAAGATAGACTCTTGTTGCGCACGTGCATACTGCAAGGGCAAGGTCATATCCAAGTTTTAAAAATAGCTATGAAATTATAATTGTATTCCCAAATCAGTGTATGCTGTAAGATTGTTTTCTTTTGCACGCGTGCATTATACTACAATTTCAAGGTCACGTACACGTTTTACTGATAATTAGCTTTATAATATTAAACCTAAGGGGCTTATTGCATTGTATGTAGTCCGAAACCGACGTAGGGGCCTATGCTGTGAGAGTATAAGTTTTTGATTTGCACGACGACGCGACGCTAGCTAGAACGGAATCACTCATGACCGTCCTACCGGTCGTTCTACGATTTCTGCATAGATTTGGCCAAATTGCGTAGTCTACTGGATTGAATCCAAGCTACGAGGAGAAATGAGCGTTCGCGCATGTGCTTGAAACTGTGTGGTTAACTGCGTTGTACATGCAATAAGCTTTAAGCATCCCTTATACTTAAATTTCATGAATAAAATAGGAAATTTATATTTGCATATTTGCTATGGTGATGACCTTGTATTTCATACATCAATGTGTTACCTTTGTTCAATAAGAGATGTTTATTATATAAAAATATTGTATCTCATGATTTTTGCTTGGTCAATGACAAATGTACAGCAATTTTGCTGATTTTGCTTCGTGGCTATGGACGATAAAAATAGTGTTGCTATGCAATTATATCAAACGTTTTAGGATTTTTTTTACATAATTCTATTCTATGATAATAATAGATAATTTAGATGTTAACAATATTCATAAAACCTATGAAAATGAAGATTATAATAGACTTTAATCTTCCTGTATACTTAAATTTCATAAATAAAATAGTAAATTTAATTTGCATAGCAACGGTTGCTATGGTGATCAAAATTATAGTTTTTTTTTAACGCAAGATTCATTTTCGATATTAACGAATATTTTAAGTAAGTTTTACCAATTGTTATTTGAGTCATGTTATTTTTTATATAATTTAGCTAAAACTATAATTTAAAGCTGAAAATTGGCGGCCATTATGAATGCATAATCTGAAGGTGTTCCCCCAAAGGGATTTTGGGTAATTTTGAGTTCTGAACTTCTCAAGACCTATTTTCAGAAAAAACCTAAATTAGCCGGTAGTACTTCCATTGCCACCTCCACCCCAAAATAGCCTCTAATCTGCTTTTTCTCCCAAAGAACTGTGGTTTCCTTTCTCCGGCGAATTATGGTTTTTATAGATGTCGGGGGGGGGGGGGAGAAGCTTTCCACGACGGCCACCCCCGGCTGGTTTCCCGTGCCACCAAGCTCAAGGTCACATCATAGCTAGGATTTTAATTATAAAACACGGTTCATTAAATGTAGTCTAAAATAAGCGTATGTTGTTAGAATTTGCGGGCGTGCATGATACTACACAGTCTATGTGACATACAATTTTTATAAATATTTATAATTTATAACTCAGTAATACTGAGTAGTTTGTGATTTTCTTATTTTTTTGCGTAGTATAATTCGAGTCAACGTCTGTAAAATATTCTTTTGTTTTTTTTACATTCTACAAGGTCACAGGAGAACATAGCTCCACCACCCCACCCACAAAAAAAAAATAACACACTTGAGAAGAGAGGGATTAAGGTGAGCTCTATGATCCTCGTATAAGACATTAGTGTAACAATTAGGCGTTCCTTAGTATAACTTTGCATGTGCTGAATCGTATTGCAAAGCACTTGTAATCCCCTATATCCTTGTAAATTGTTACGCCTGTTTATTTTTCTCCACATATTATTATGATGATTTTGGAATTTAATTATTCTTTATTATTATTTTTTCTTAATACTGTTGGAAAAATACTTTTGAGGGTGGATATATTGTGTTAATGCAACACTGTAAGGATGTTTTAATTCAAGGTTAGGTAAAATGTTTATTTAACATGTAACTCAACATGAAATATAGGTGAAAGGATAGTACTGTATTGTTTTAACATTTTATAGATAGTAATGTTAACTGGTATTGTGAAATGCGGTTTTGTGTACAATTAATATATTATAATTTTATTTATTGATTTATTTTAATTCTATCTTCTATTTTCTAACGATTACACCACATTGAATTGAACATTTTGATATGTAATTTTTATCGATTGTAAATTTATGTTATTTACTTTGTGAAAGGCCTTTAGATTGGGGGAACTCATGAGATGCGTATTCAACTTAAATATAATACAACGAGTCACTTAATAACTGTACCCTTAACGTTAATTAAACATAATTAATACAAACTTTAAAATAAATAAAACTTTTTAGTAACTAGGTAATGAACTTAAAAAAATTCAGTGGGCCATTGGTAATTGTAAATAAAAAATAACTGTAGACAGAGGTGCGTAATTGTTAATTGTTTTGTTAATGTATACGGTAACTCATCGAAATTAACAACATAGTTTATTTGGGACTAAATACAAGCAATAAGCCACCGAGTTTTAAAATTATAATCACAAGTATTTGTAAAAATTGTATATGACCTTGACCTCGCAGTACCATACACGAGCGCAATAAAAAAAATCTCTCAATATACGTGTATGTGGAACCAAATACAACGCAATAAGCCACCGAGTTATAAAATTATTAGCACGAGTATTTGTAAAACTTGTATATAACCTTGACCTCGTAGTACCATACACGAGCGCAATAAATAAAATCTCACAATATACGTGCATGTGGAACCAAATACAACGCAAGAAGCCACCGAGTTTTAAAATTATAAGCACAAGTATTTGTACAACTTGTATATGATCTTGACCTCGTAGTACCAGACACGAGCGCAATAAAAAAAATCTCACGATATACGTTTATGTTGGACCAAATACAACGCAATAAGCCACCTAGTTTTAAAATTATAAGCACAAGTATTTGTACAACTTGTATATGACCTTGATCTCGTAGTACCATACACGAGCGAAATAAAAAAAATCTCACAATATACGTTTATTTGGGACCAAAAACAACGCAATAAGCCACCGAGTTTTAAAATTATAAGCACAAGTATTTGTACAACTTGTAAATGACCTTGACCTCGTTGTACCAAACACGAGCGCAATAAAAAAAAAAATCTCACGATATACGTTTATGTGCGATCAAATACAACGCAATAAGCCACCTAGTTTTAAAATTATAAACACAAGTATCTGTAAAACTTGTATATGACCTTGACCTTGTAGTACCATACACGAGCGCAATAGAAAAAACTCACAACATAAGTTTATTTGGGACCATATACAACGCAGTAAGCCACCGAGTTTTACAATTATAAACACAAGTAGGCCTATTTGTAAAACTTGTATATGACTTTGACCTTGTAGTACCATACACGAGCGCAATAAACAAAAATCTCAACATACGTTTATTTGGGACTAAATAAAACGCAGTAAGCCACCAAGTTTATGACCTTGTAGTATCATGCACGCGCACAATAAAAGACAATCTCGCATTTGTTGATTTGCCATTACGTACGACGTAACGCGCGCAGTAAGTCACCGAGTTGGAAAATTATAATACAAATCATTTGTAAAACTTGTATATGACCTTGACCTTGTAGTATTAGTCATCCACAATATGCAAGATTCTAAAATATGTTTATATATCCATTAAAAGTTATAACATATTTGAATGAAAAAAATTAAGTGCGAGACACATATTACAAAGTACGACAGCTTTGCGTATTACAAAGTGCGACAGCTTGATTATTACAAAGTGCGACAACAGTTATTACAAAGTGTGACAGATTTGTTACAAAGTGCGACAGGTATTCCAAAGTGCGACGATTTTTTCCCTGGTCATTGGGTCCTCATGTTTTAAGTGTTGCTGCTGGTAAACATCGCAGGAATATGCAACCCCACCAGGTAACCTTATACAGTAACATCTCAAATGTAATATTTCTCGGCAAAAAACAATCAATATTTGTTGCTTTAAACTTAGTTTAATATCACTTTATTTCTTAGCTGATACAACATTTTATATTATTTTTGAGGACTTTTGAATACAATTTTATGTATTTTTCTAGTTAAAAACGATCGTTCGTAATGACGTCATCGTCGCAATTTGGGTTCGTATAATGGAGAGTTCGTAATTGGGAGGTTCGGAATTGGGAGATGCTACTGTACTCCTGTGTGGAGAGAACCCATGCATTTCATTTTATTTATTCGTCTCAAACATTAAAATTGACAATAAAGGAAACAACAAAGAACAAGCACAGACAATATGAGACAGGACACCCCAAAAGTGAACTTAATCACTATCGAGTGGGGGCCCTTCACAAGAAACAATCAAATGCAGTGATTGTTTGATGAAATTGGGAGGGCATAACATGTACCATACAGGCCTGCATGGTCTACCTATGAGCTCGACAGGACAGGTGATACAGGAGAAGCAATGCAGATAAAGTGCCTTGCTCAAGGACACAAGCAAAATATACTGTACAGTGAGGGACTGAAACCCTGACCTCTACACTTTAAAAATAAATAAAGACAAAACTATTGTTTTATTTGTGCTGATTTCATAAATGTCGCTATAAATTAGTTCTAATACTATTTAGCTGATGTATGAAAACATGCAAAACCCACATTAAGGAGACAATTTTGCGTTTTTGGTTAGTGTCCCCTGAATAGGGGTACCCTATTCAAGGGACACCCCTATTTAGGGGACACTTTTTCTGGTCTCGAAGGTGTACCCTTAATAGAGGTTCTACTGTAGTTTGGGAAAATGAATGTCGTTTGTGTAGGCTATTTATCATAAATTTTCGAGGGTCAAATACCTGTTCGTCTTCATTTGCACACAGTACATCTACAGTATTAAACTAGACATGAAGTTGAAATTGCAACAACAAAAGTCGTTAAAAAGTATATGAAGTAAAAACAAAATGGAAATCCAAAATACTTATAGTACTAAAAATAAATGAAAACCACTACCGCGAAGTTAGCGAAATTCGAACTATTGCTGCAATGGTAAGAGCGAGGTAGGCCTACTTGGAGACTCATAATTGCGCGATGAGTCGACCTTGTATAGGCTTGGGCATTTTCCGTTCATAGCGAATCAGTGATTGAAAGCAAAAACTGTTCATGCATATCACGGTAGTTTTGAGTCTAGCATAGCTGCAACGGCTTTAAACGCTTTAGAAAACGCAAATTGCTTTTATATAGTTTAATCTACTGTCCAAACAATCTTTAAATGGTCCTCTCATATCCACACCCTACTGCGGATCGTCACCAAAATTTGATCATTTATTCTTTTGACCATGAAAAACTATTCTGCCAAGGTTAATTTCTATCAATTTATAACTGGGACGTAAACAATTTAAATAACCCTCAAATGTATACCCTAACATGGATCGTCCCCAACATATAACAATATCTTCCTTGTAACTTAGTTAAACACTTCCCAAAGTTTCATTCGGATCAGTTGACCTTTTTTTGAAATATCTGGTCTGGAACGTTTTCCATTGAATGGTTCCCATATCAACACCCTACTCCGGATAGTCACAAAAAAATAATCATTTCTTTACTAGACCTTGACAAACTACCTAGAAAGTTTCATTTAGACCCACCGAAAACTTTTTTTTATGATATTTAGGTTTTGGACCTAAAAAATTTAAATGACCCACACATTTACTCCCTCAACTCGATCGTCCCAAATACAACAATTTTTCCCTTGTAACTTAGTTAAACTTTTCCGAAAGTTTCATTCAGATCAGTTGATCCGTTTTTGAAATATCTGGTCTGGGACGTTTTCCTTTGAATGGTTCTCATATTCACACCGTACTCTGGATTGTCACAACAATTTAATAATTTCTTTACTAGACCTGGAAAAACTACTACAGAAAGATGAATTTATACCCATTGATTTCTTAAAATATATTTTTGGTTTGGGACTTTAGAAATTCAAATGACCCTCGAATTTACATCCTAAACTGGATTGTCCCCAACACCTAATATTTTCTTCTTTGTAATTTGGTTAAACCTTCCCGAATGCTTTCATTCAGATCTGTTGATCCATTTTCAAAATATCTGGTCTGGGACGTTTTCATTTTAATGGTTGTCAGATCCACACCCTACTCTGGATTGTCACAAAAATTATCATTTCTTTACTAGACTTTGACAGACTGTTATACAAAGTTTCAATCATCATTGAATTAATAAGAGATATTTAGGTCTTGGACATCAACAATTTAAATGAACCTCAAATTTACACCCTTAACTGGATCGTCTCCAACAAAAAACAATTTCTTCCTTGTAACTTTTTGTTAAAATTTCCAGATAGATTCATTCAGGTCAATTGACCCGTTGTTGAAATATCTGGTATAGACTGTTTGACTTTAATTGGTCCTCTTTTGGACAGCCCATCTTGAATTGACACTAAATATTAGGAGGCACATCCTTGATATTTGGGAAGTGACCAAAGTGACGGCCAGAAAAACCCAGTGCAAAAAGATAGGGAAAAGTATGCCAAAAAATAAAAAGTAAAAAAAAAAAGAAAAAGAAAGAAAAGAGAAATCAACAACAACAATGGCTTTTCATCAGACCGATTATGTTTTTCACGTCATCGTGGGCTTCCTGGGTTCTGATTGGCTAAAAGAAATCTATATTGCTTATGTGTACAGCAAAACAAAACAAAATTCGCTTACCGCTTATGCTCTTCTGTTTCGTGTTCCCCTTAAAAATCTCAAAAGGATCCCGAGAACGGATCTCTTTGTGGCAGCACAGCCTGTTGCTACCCGGTTTCTCGGGTATATGAATACCAAATGCAAATCACTTACTTACTTATCCTCTTTATCCCCAATGGGACATAATGCCGCAACGAGATCTTTCCACCTTAACCGATCTTTTTCTATGTGTTGAGCACTGTTCCATGTCAGACCAATTTGTTTGTTTGTCAATATGTACACCTCCACGTTGTTCTTGGATGGCCTACTTTGCACTTTCCTGTTGGTGTCTATCTCAGAGCAACTTTCGGAATTCTTTCATTGGGCATTCTCATAACATGACCAAGCTATCTGAGTCTGCGGTGCTTAATTTCAATGCTCACACAACTACTTTTTGTCTTCTTTTATAATTCATTGATATTTTATCCGGCCAGTATATTTTGCAGATCTTCCTAGGCATTTATTGTGAAAGGAATCTAGGCGTCTTGTATCATATTTTGTTACTCGTCAGCATTCAGATCCATATAATAAAACAGATTTTACGATCTGGAGATCGTGGGTTCGAGTCCCACCCGAGAACGTGCGATTTTTTTCGCAGTTGTTTTCAAATGTACTGAGTATTCGGTACACTTCCACGTCAGGTAAGGCAAAGATTACACCTGTATACATGTTTCTCCTGACGCAAATCCAGTTATTGTCTATTATTCCATCACGACAATAACAATTACTATCAACACTGCAGTACCCGCTGCTTATTTGGACTCGAATTCAACTCTGGCCATCAGGCGCAAGCTCGGTGGTCTAGAGGTATGATGCCAGGCTAGTGATCTGGAGATCGTGGGTTCGAGTCCCACCCGAGAACAACTTGCGATTTTTTTTTGCAGTTGTTTTCAAATGTACTGAGTATTCGGTACATTTCCACGTCAGGTAGGGCAAAAATAACACCTATACAGATTTAACATTGCTGTTATAAAGTCGAATTTTTGGCTTCAGACAGTAGTTGTTAGACTACCAGACTGAACGAAGTTAGACAAAGGCGTATTGTGCTTTTCCAATTCGACATTTGATATCATGTTGTGATACATTAATTTTATTGATGATACTACCAAGGTAAGTAAAGCTATCAACGGATTCCAGTTCCACATCATTAAGTTATTTTAGGATTTTCAGTTGTGTTGAAAGCCGTATTTTTCGTCTTATTCGAGTTTATTTTCAAACCGACTTGCACAGAAAAGTGTTCTAATCTACTTGTCTTTACTTGGAGACTGACTATGTTCGAAGAGATGATGTCAATGTCGTCAGCAAAGATCTTCGTCTGCGTTTGTCAGAAGTTTGTTTCTTAACCCAGACTACAGTCAGAAGGAAAAGAAAAGCAGGGAGAATACATCCCTGTCTGACACCAGAGTTGACTTCAAAGTTTATTCCGATGTACACTATCAAATGCCTTTTTAAGGTCAATAAAATTCACAAATAGAGGGAGGGGCATTCCATTCACCAGACTGCTCAATTATGTTGAGTAAAGCAAAAAAAAAAAAAAAAATACAGCCTCTTCCTTTTCTAAATACGGCTAGTTCCTCTCTTAGTAGCATCTCGTTTTTAATAGCTTCGTACATTCTACAGAATGTATTCTGCATAATACCTTACTTGGAAGGAACAAAACGGTGATTCCTCTCCAGTTATCAAATTTTTCAAGATTTCCTTTCTTTGGTACTTTGACGATTAGTTCTTTAGACCAGTCATCGGGCATATTGCCGCCAGACCAAATCTTCTCAAATAGGTTGAACATGATTCTTGAAGACAAATCTATATCCACTTTGATCATTTCAGCATGAATTGAATAATCTCCACAAGCCTTCCCACTTTTCATAGATTTGATAGCAGATTTTATTTCTTCAATAGCTGGCGGGTTGATGTTAATATTTAAAACATTTTCCGCAGAGATATGGTTAGCACAGTTCTTAGGGTGTGCGCGATGTTCGGCCAATTTACCAGCAAGTTTTCTTTCTTCTGTGATTGGAAATCCTTGTTCATCCCACATTGTACTTATTGCATAGTTGTTTCGTGATTTTGTATATTTCATTCATATTCCTCATAGCTGCTGCTTCATCCGCCTTCTAGCACATTTCTTTACATTTTTATCCTTCGATTTGTATATTAAGTTGTGCTTTTCTTGCAAATGTTGCAAATACATTCAAATTATGGTTCTTGATTCATCGGTCAGCGCTCGGCGGAATTCAGTGGCTAAATCTTGCATTATGCATAAGTGATAAACCAAACTAGATCACAATTGGTGACGTCATACACAAAATAACAATAGATCTCTATTATAAAATTTACAAATAATTTTTGATTATTATTTAATTCCGATAGGTCATGGGATCACCCTTGACCTAACATTTAATCGCAAATAGAGATATGGATATATTTAATACCTTACCTTTAAATTAAATATATATCTCTTAGTTTTACCTAAGCCCCCTCTAACAGAGATATCTCTATTTAAAAAATGTATCTCTGTTTTGTTTATGGTTTCTGTAGATGGCCAAAAATGGCACTTTCAAATTTAAATTTGAATGAAATTTTTATTTCTCTCCATGTGCTACCGGTACCAGGGCCGACTGTGCTCTCTACCTCTATATTTGTTAACTGCTTATGAGTGGACATTCTCAGTAATCCCGAAAGCAAGATTTTAAATGGTTATTAATTTGTTTAATTTGGTTAGTAATTATTTTAAAACATGGGTAAATTTTGCGGCCGAAACGGGGCGCGATTTTTTTTCCGTACGAAACATTTGCATGAAACTTCACTCGGGCCATCTCGGATTGACTCGAGTGAGTACGATACGAGGAACAAGAGCAGACACTTCGCAATGTCGTGACGCTCGAGTT
>NW_022722980.1:296172-319546 GCF_011630105.1 Anneissia japonica
GCCTCATAGACTCTCTTCATTTATTTCGTACAAAAAACATAAAAATTTGACAAACACAAGAAAACAGAGAGCACAGAAACACCAGTTGGCCGGACATAATTACCAAAAAGTGAACTATATAAATATCTAGTGGCTCTCCGATGCCAATGAGAACAAAAATTATTAAAAAACTAAATGTTAAAGAGTTCAATTTACAAGAGTAAAATTTGAGACGAAAAATATAAAAAAAAATTGCTTAGCATAAAAGTTTTAAAATTCTGATAAAAAAAAAAAGTTTAAATCAAAGGACTCCACCTATTGTAAACAACTTTACAATGACATTCTCTCTCCACAGAATAATTCACGTGAAATTAAAAAAGAAAAGAAGCACTTAAGATTTGGCATCAATCAATTGTTGAAGACGATGATGTATTCTTTCATTGAATTGCCTCGTTCCCATGAACTCAATTGGACGAAGTTAAGTACTGATATCATCAATGCCTTCCACATATTTCCTCAACCAACGGATCGTAAATATTCCGGTTTAGCTTGTCTTTTGAATGAGGTTTGTATTAAGAAATCTCTATATAGCTTACTTTAAATTCATTTGGAACAAGCACATTAATATAATATAATATAATATAATATAATATAATATAATATATATTATATAAATCAATAAATTGACAAAAGTTGATATGGTATGATTATAGGAAACTAATCAAAGCCGAACACCGACTTGATAAATGTATACCAAAATAATTATTTCTAGCATATATCCAATATGTTGAAGTATAATCATCAAATATCATGAATATTGAGTTTAAAAAACGAAGACGGTATAAGCCCCCTATGGGCTCTAAAATGCGAAAATACATTTAGCAATAATTTTTGAAAGAGTAAAAGTATAATGGGTTCTAAATATGTTCCATGTGCCTCCCCAAAATCTCAATATCATGTAATAGAAATACAGGCCTAAATACAGGCCTAAATAAGTTAAAATGGTAATTTACGTACTTCTAGGAAGAAAATGATTTTACTCAACTTTATCTCAAACAATCTCAATAATATGAAGGTTCCAAGATGAATATCTGTCTTAATAGACCTTTCCATTAAGACCCTAACCTTGGATATTCTTGCTATTATAAAAGGTCCCAAAAACGACGGTGAACATACCACTGATCTCTACTAAAAAACTATTATAGTAGAGATCAGTCGAACGTACGCTAACACGTGCGTTTGTGTGACAAACCGTGTGCTTCTTAAACACGCGCGTATTCCTGGCTCTGTTCTGATTGGTCAGTTATTAAGACTGACACTACGAAAAGGTCCTTTGAATGCAAACAAACTTAACAGAACTTTACTAAAATAGTTTAATAGAAACAAGTGATAAACAAAATGATCAACATAAAGATACCGACACATATGCGGTCTGTCCCATGCAAAAAATTAGGTCCCATGCAAAAAATTAGGGCCCTTTTGGAAAAAAAATAATACACAATAATTAGTACTGTGTTGCCTCTAGACAAATTTGTTTACCATTGTGCCTACCATTTGTTTCTTGTTTAAAAGTTACCACTCAGCAGGCATTACGCCAAAGAAGAGAGCAGGTGCTCCCGAAATATGCTTCCGCGTAGGCCTATAAACGTTCAAGTCCCGGTCGAGGCCGAGTTTTTTCATTCTTTGTTAGATTCCTCTTCTGTTACGTTTCAAATTACTGTATATTAATCATTGCAATATTCCTCTTGCTGATTCTGGGATTTTCGCCATGTCAATCAATCACTGTATTTATCTTTCTTTGATGATTTATATAATTTTAAAATTATATATACAGTATAATGAAAACTCAGCCTCCACCGGAATCTTTCGCGTACAATGCTTTCATTATTTTAACGTGTATGGCGTCATGATTTTGATATAGAACTAATATAACACATGAATATAGACTGCCAGAGATCTATAAGATATGCCCTCTGCTGATAATTATTTTTTCTTTACTGGACCTCGAATGAGATACTTGTAATTTGTCGACATTAAATAACACTGTAAATTTTAACTATATTTTTCAGGAATGGAAAATTAAAACAGAGAAACAACAGGAACAGATAATGTACATCATAGATTGTATACTCCGTTCGAACGCTTTGAGCTTCATCTTATGCGACAAAATATAGTAAACTAAGAGATGTACATTGAATGAGATATCTTAAATTCACAGTACGATATTGTATATATATATAAGGAACTGATAATGTACATTATAGATTGTATACTCCGTTCGAACATTTTGAGCTTCAACTTATGCGACAAAATATAGTAAACTAAGAGAGATGTTGTACATTGAATAAGATATCTTAAATTCACAGTACGATATTATATTTATATATATATATATATATATTTTTTATATATATATATATATGTGTGTGTGTGTGTGTGTGTGTGTGGATGGGTGTGGGTGTGTGTGACCTGCAAAATTTGTTCATCAAGTGTTTCAAGAAACAACCGAAATAGATTATAAGATACAATCAAACCAACCAATAAAAGCTTTAGTCGTTTATTTTTCCTATAATTAGCTATGTAGCTGCAGGAAAAAAAATTGAACCTAAACTTAAACAATTAAATTCCAATCATTTGGAAAACTAGACATTGACTTTATCAGGAAAAATGATTCTAATTAAATCTTTTGGGCTCTATCAATTTATTTATTTGGCCTCTGTCATTCACATTCCAATTACATTAAATAATCAGATTGAGAAAATTGTTTACAAATTTCTTGTGGAAAGGAGGCAATGGTTTTATTAAAAGAAAAGTGGTTATTACCAACATAAAGCATGGAGGACTGAAAATGGTCGATATCAAATCTATGTTTAAAGCACTAAAAATTCAATGGATAGAACGCTCTCAAAATAGTAATGCTTCTTGGAAATGTCATTTAATTATTTTTTTTGGTCCCATATGGTGGAAGTATAATATTTAATTGTAATATGAAAGAAGAACAGGTGTTTGCATGGAAGAGTGTTCCACAATTGTATAAAGATGTGTTTGTATCCTACTTTGATCTCACTAGTCGTTTTGGAAAAGTTTTTAGCTAGCTTTCAATACTTCAAAAAGTTGAAAGAAATATTGCCATGGACAGAAATACTATAAGTTTACTGCTAAATGGAGTAAAATAGTTGATTATATCTGAATTGTCCTGGTGTTAAATATTAAATTATTGACTGGTATAAAAAATGAAAACAAAGAGGTAATTGTAAAATTTAGGTTTAAAAGAATGTAAATTTATGTGGTTTGTTTTAAGTAAACAAAGTTTGTTTAAACTATTTTGTAAAATATGGGGGATGCAAGTATCAGAGGTATTTAAGTGAATGATAAAGAAATCAAAATTCATACTATATGCAGATGATACAACATGTACGCTAGATAAGGAGCTATTCTGGGCATTACCTATCAAATTTTAATGAAGTTAATTTTTTAATGTAATTTGAAAGGAGAATTATATGTTTGCATGGAAGAATGTTCCTCAATTCCATATTAAGACGTGTTTATGTCTTACTTTGGTTTCACTAAACTCTATGAGGTTAATTTTACCTCACAATGTATTTGGAATAATTTCAACATTAGAAATAATGGTAAATCCTGCCCTTATTATGTTTCACTATTTAACAGAGGGATAGAATTGGTAAGTGATCTTTTTAATGATAATGGGCAAGTTTTTTCCTTTGACTTTTGGCTGGCCAGCGGCATACCAAAGACTTTTTTTTTTTTTTAATGGAGAAGTGTAATTGCTGCAATTCCACCCCCCTGGAGGAAGACATTGAGTCAGGTTTTTAATAGAAAGGATTGTAAAAGAAAGGGTCTCCAAATGTTTGAGGAGGAAAAGAATGACAACAAAAGCAATTTAACAAATATTAATTAGTAGATTTATTGAACCACCTACCGCCTAATTAAAATATAGTAGTGAATTCAACATAGGCCTATTTGAAAATGAATGGAATTATATCTATACTTTACCCTTCAAGTGTTGTCAAGATTAAACAAATATCCAGGTTTTTGAGTATAAAATCAACACAAATTCCATGACAAATACAAGACTTTACCATATGAAAATTTTGAATAATGTTTGTTCACTCTGTAAAATGAACAGTGAATCAATGATACATCTTTTGTTTAACTGTGGTAGAGTAAAACCAATTTTGACAAGGTTTCATATTTGGTGGAATGAGGTAATGCAACAAAAAATAACTTTAGATTACAAATCGATTATTTTTGGGGTTAATTTTCATAAACCAGATTTGTTGTTAAACCTATGCATTATAATTATCAAAAAATTATTTTGGGAGTCGTTTTGGAAAGTTTTTAGCTAGCTTTCAATACTTCAAAATTTTACTTAAATTTAATTTCAAGTTGAAAGAAATATTGCCATGGAGAGAAATACTATGAATAAGTTTACTGCTAAATGGAGTAAAATAGTTGATTTTATCTGACTTGTCCTGGAGTTTATTTAATCATTTACTGGTATAAAAAATGAAAACAAAGAGGTAAATGTAAAATTTAGGTTTAAAAGAATGTTGTAAATTTATGTGGTTTGTTTTAAGTGTATTTTGAATAATTGATATTTGTTGATTCTGTAAGGTACAGTGAAAAAAAGACCTATTTTGTAAAATTTGGGACGCAATTATCAGTGAATGATAAGGAAATCAAAATTTATACAATATGCAGATGATACAACACGTACGCTAGATGAGGAACTTTCTGGGCATAACCTATCAAATTTTAAAGAAGTTAAGGCATACCACATAATTAGTTTTTAAAACTAAGTGTGGTTAATTGCTGCAATTTCCACACACCCGGAGTAAGACATATAGTCAGCGTTAAAATAGAAAGGATGTGAAGGGAAGGGTCTCCAAATGTTTCAGGGGGAAAGAATGACAACAAAAGCAATATTATATCAAATATTAATTTGTAGATTTATTGAACCACCAACTGCCTAATTAAAATATGGTAGTGAATTTATCATATATGAATATAAGTGAATTCATATCTATTCTTTACCTTGCAAGTGCAGTCAAGATACAAATACCCAGGTTTTTTCAGTATAAAATCAACACAAATTGCCTTATAACAAATACAGGACTTTTTGGTATGAAATTTTGAATAATGCTGTTAGTTCACTCGGTAAAATGCATAGTGAAACAATGACACATCTTTTGTTTAACTGTGATAGAGTAAAACTAATAGGGACAAGTTTTCAAATTTGGTGGAATGAGGCAATACAACATAAATTCGTATTAGATTACAAATCAATTATTTTTCGGGGTTAATTTTCTTAAATCTGATTTGCTGTTAAAAATTACTTTAGGGAGCCGAATTGGATTTTTTTTTCTGCTGGCTTTCAATATTTCAAAATTGTGCTTAAATTAATTTTTCAAGTGCCATGAATTATTGAAATAGTGAAATATCGCCATGGAGAGAAATACTATGTGTAAGTTCACCGATAAATGAAATAAAATAGTTGAAATTATCTAAATTGCCTGGGGGTTTATCTATTTGTATCAACAACAAAAAAATGAAAAGGAATTTGTAAAGTTTAGGTTTATAAGAAGTTGTAAAATTTAGGTTTATAAGAAGGTTGTAAATTTATGGGATTGTTTATGTGTTAGTTGAATAACGATGGTTGTTCAGGTACGACGAAAAAAAAAACAAGGTGTCCTCTGTTTTTATGGAAACAGGTGTACAATCATGATGGTTGGAGAGAAATACTATGTACAAGTTCACTGATAAATGAAATAAAATACTTGAATTTATCTGAAATGCCTGGGGGTTTATTTATTTGTATAAAAAAAAAATGAAAACCTCTGAAGGTTTTCCTTTTTCTTTTTTTTTTTTCTTTTTTATACTGAGTGACTAACTTTTTCGGACAATCGCTGTTCTTCTTTTTAAGTGCCTTTTGTGTGTCCTTGAGCACGGGATTTCTTTTGTTTTTGGAAATAAAAAATAAAAAATACTTTGTATTTAAAAAAAAAATAAGCAGCAGCACTTTCGTTTACTGGTGGCGTAATCGCCACCACTTTCATTTACTAGTAGCGTAATCGTATATACGTGGCTATAATACCTCCGAGAAATCTCATTTGCTATGATTCAAAATAAATTTTTAACAGCAAATGTCCACCTATAATATTGAATACTATCTCCTAATTTGTGCAGTTACTCGTACCTCTATTTAAAGAAGCTAATTTCCATGTTCCAGCAGTGTTTGTCTAGGCCACAGGTGGATAAAGTTTTAAAGCGACTTTTTTTTTGGCAGCCTGAGAGATTAAATTAAAAACCTTATGTGTGCAGCCTGCCAAGCAAAATGGGCTGGAAAACACCTTGTTACCCTTACCACTGTCACATTCCGGAATCTCGTCACGATCATGGCGCTGTTCCTTGTTGTTTTCTGTGTAACGGACCACGTAAGTTACCCATTGTTCATCAATAACAATAACATGGACGTACCACTACTAGCTATCTAGGCCTATGCATAGGGTTCGATTTGTTGTTTCTCATCTTAGTAAAGAACTTTGGAACTCACACGACTTCAAGCTTGCAATTAAACTAAAACTGTTGCATCATGCACTCACTTCAGAGACTATTTTACCACAAGAAGTCGATCATCACCACTATTTTAGATGAACTTTTAGGAGCCAATAAAGAATTCATAAAGAAGATTCCAATCCTACCAATCATAGGGATAGGGATTCTAAGACCCTATGGAGGTTAGGAAAATAAACATTCTTTTTTTTTTTCGGTGCAAGAAGAGTTATTGACAGTTTCATCCCGTATTTATCAAAAATAACTGATACATTTGAACACCTATGCCTTCTAATTTTCAATTACCTTCCAAAAAGTGACAGAGTAGATATTATCTGTGATCAATATCATGCAAATCCATTGAGCGAAGATGAAGGGGAATGGGAGTTGAGGTTTTACTAAAAACTCCATCAGACTTCAAAAACTTCCTATCGAATATGAAACAGCTATGGTCATATGATAATGAGTGGCAAACAGATGTATGTATACCAAAATCAAGGGAAGAAAATTATTGTCACAAACTATGAAACGTGTTACAAGTTTAAGTGCGATGGACTTAAAGCTTAAACGTTATGGTGTTCGAATATATGCAAGTGGCCAAGTCTTTTGTAGGTACTGGATAAACCAAGGTGGCACACCACAAGTTGTGCAACAACTGGATATTGGAACTGAAAGTACCAAAAACATTTGGACCATTTATCAAGCCAGGCTGTGGAACACTTCCTTTAGTCAAGTGGATTGGTAAATGCTTTGCTATCGGATTGCAATCGGAACAACAAAACAAGGTTGGATAATGAACTTTATTTTGTAGGATAGCGTGCAGGCCAAGACCGATACAGAGAACAAGAACTTTTGAACACTAACTGTATTGCACGTGTGATAGAAACGAACATTGATAACTAAACAACATGACCGTATATGCGGAACATTGTATATTATGACATACCGCTACATTACGTTAAATTACGTTAAATTAGAATGTTAGGGGTGTTGAATTGTTACTTATGACCACAACTCGAATGTCCTGGTTATGGTTAGTGGACATATAAATTAATGAGTAAACCACTGGAATTGTACGTAGCCTATATGATTGTGGGTTTCAATGGCTAAACACCAGTAACTGAAATACCAGAACTTGTGCAAGAGAGAAAGGGTATTGGATTCCATGCGTTAATGAACAGCTAGTTGTTGGGGTGGTAAAGTGCTTAAATGCAATATTGAGAATAAGGCGTGGTTAGGGTATTAGTGACAGTCATACATAGCACACAGAATTGTGGAAGGCTGGAAAGTAGTGTGTTTGAACAGGAGTAGTAGAAGAGGTGAAGGCTGTTCGAGGTACAGGGGTGATGGTACATGAATCCTTAAGGCAATGACCATTAATTCGGAAATGCGCTGTGCGTTGTGGTTAGGGGAGTAATTGTAGAATAGATGTTGCAAGTTATCGATAACATGTCAACTGTGATTTTCTTGGTTTTGGCAATGTGACTTAGTTTAGTAGGAATGGTTATCATTGAATATATTTCTGCTGAGTAATTTAATGGTTGTTGTTTTCTTTTATTGCTTCAAAGCTGACATGATCCTCACAGATGGCAACCATTAGTTCTTTGATACCAAAATATCTAATGTCAAATACTGTATATGAAAAATGTCCATTTTTGCAGAATATGGCAGGTAACATTTTTTTTATGGAATAATTTACTCAACAGTAAAGATATATATTAAATTTATCTTTGTTGTTCAGTTTTGTTTTGTTAATGGATGAGTAATAAATTGCTGTACGATAAAGCATTATTTGAATGTTTTAGTTTGACCTTTGACCTTACACTGCATCAACGGATACATAATCAAATGTTAATTGAAACATTTTGGTGTCAAATATATTAATATTTGTACATTGTACTAGACATTTTGATGTTATAACCAAACCATACCCCCAAAATATCCCACATTAAAATAGCATAATTTAGCTATATGGTTCCCATCTTTGATATCGGATTACTGGTACTGGCAACCAGAAATTTCTTGACTAACAACGTGTCTCTTGTAGGTAACTGAAAAAAATAATGACAGGTATAAAACAGGGGGTGCAAGAGTGTGTTCAGAGCCCCTTTGGAGCCCCTCGACTATAACATGTACAAAAGTGTTGCCAATTGCCCCACAATACATGTAGTACATTGAACTATATATATGCAACCCCAAAGGAGACTTTACAAAAGCATTCAGAAGAAAAGGCATGGAGAAACAGATCATGGGATTCTAGTGGAAGGCGATGATGACAGCGACAGTTGTGACCTCAGAAATCAATAAAAGAACAATATATGAACTAGAACGAGAGAAGCTTGCAAGGGTTGTTTCCAGGAATGTCCGGTCAAACATGGTTTTTCTTTAAAATAGACACTGGTTCTGAAATTAATACAATTTTATCTGAACTTTAATGTCTTTTAATGATTGAAAGGATTTGCTGACCAAATTCAAAGCTATATGCATGCTAATATGAATTTTGAGCAGGTGCTAACACTCTAATTTAGAGAGGGACCGTGTTTATCCTTACTTAGCTTTAATTTCTTTCAGTTTGTTTAAGTGTAGTACCCGAAGGAAATGACGAGACATTTTATTTAGTGGGGGACTATTTGGTGGGGGAGTGAGTTATGGACTAAAAATAGATGAGTAATTTAGAGAGCCTCTAAAATTTAAATTACATATAAGCCCCTCACAACAAGATTGGAATATTGAGGGAATAGTGCAGATGATACTGCATATCATGCTCTTCTTACACCAGACTGATGCAACCTAGAGTTTATTTCAGTAGTAGTCTGCCCTTTGGAAGCTCCCATTTCTGCAATCCATCTACATTCTTTGTCATACATAGGTCATTGAGCAGTCATTTTTCTGTAGGTGTAACGAATATCACGCCGCTCATGTTTTAAAATATACTGTACACCACACCCACCTGCAGATCTACCAATGTCTAGAACACGTTATATTTTCATTGCGGATTTTTTGGGCTCAGTACGGACTCTAAACGTATGTATTTTCTTTTAGTTTTAAGGCGTATGCAGATTGTATAAGTCCGCAATGACGATATAACGTGTTCTAGCCTCTATAACATTTTTCTATACTGAACGCTATCAATTCAAACACACAATCTACATTCCTCCTAGCGAGAGCCATCTATTGTTAGCATACCTCAGATATAAATATTGTTGCTTTTGTGTACCTGAATTGTAAATCTGTGAATCCATAAAACATAATAAAATCAGAGTCAGATACATATTCATTGAATCGATTTGGCAAAAAACAAAGGGATTAGTTCAGCTAGGTCTATCATCCATAATATAGCTGTATGGCTTGCTATCACCATCACCAACTTTACACTTTATTTCAACTTCCAAAAATCTGTAAAACAAAAAAAAACAAAAAACAAAAAAGAATGACAAAAAATGTGTCATTTTGTAAGCAACATTGTGAAAGAGATTGTGGAAGGTATGTTAAAAGAGTACACAGCTTGATATGGATTAACCATATTGAAATGTTTGTGTTTATGTTATATAATATATATATATATATATATACATATTTATCAAATGTATAAATTACAACATATAAAATTCTTGTTCCACAGATTTATTGGTTGGTTTGAATTGATTTATTGGTTGATTAATCATTTTTTTTTATAAAAAAGGAAAAAGTATTTTTAAGCATTCAAAAGTGTATAATTGTCATGTAAGTGTGCACTTTTGATATCAATAATAAATTAAAAATAATTTGGACAACTTTGTGTACTTTGTTATAAACTATTCCCATTTAAGAGAATACAGAGGATGTCAACATTGGCATTTTGCATAAGAATTCGGACTAAGTATACAAACAAAGAATTGTATATCACTACTGTACCTATTCACTTCTTTATTTGGTGAAAGTGTTACTGTTCCTTGTATCGTTGTGTCCTGTTGTACATCTTCTGCCTCATTTAAGTAGACCACACACTGCCGCCAATGGGTTGGGCTGAAAACATTAAAATTTATCATGTTTTTTTTTTTTTTTTTAACCATCAATAGAGCACAAAATGTTTCAGGAACAAGATAATGAAAGCCATTTAAAAGGTGCTTTTAAAAATGGATTAATTACAATGGCTAAAGGCGAATATGAATATGATATATCCTAGAATTAAAGCTTATATCAAAATCGCACTGGACTTTTTCTAGTAAAACAAACCAGAGTATCAGTAATTAGTTCAGTGCAAACAGACCTAGAAAATTACCTCTCATGAAAACTTATTGAGACAAGCAGTTAGTTTAACTGAGTGGATTGTGTCCACTAAAACTGACCAGGTTAGTTTTACCGAGCCTGAAGGTCACTTGTGAATACGCGTCTCGGTTAAACTTCCTAATTCGAGCGTTACTCAATGGACATGTGATGGATTAGCACCCTCAATAGTTGATTTTCACTCAAAGCGTAATCAGTTTTACTATTTCTCGCAGTAAAACTTAGTGTCTAAAAAAATCCAATGCGGACAGTGGCAGATCTACCCATTGGAATATTACCCATGGTCTCAGTAAAATTCTTTTCCTTTTTAAAGTCCAGTGCAATTGCAGCTTTAAAGATTTATATTAGAACCTTACTGTTTATAAGGTGATGTTGACAGCTCAATTAAACCTTTATTAGCACAGTCAAACTGAACAGTAAACCAGGCAACAAAACCATTAAGTGTTGTCTCTCCAATTGCTTTAAACATGAACTTCCCTTTAACATGCTCCAGATCTTTTTGGGTTATTCTACTTAAGTCCAACTCTATAACTTTTTCTGCAAAACCTATCAAGTTTTTTGGTGGAAAGACTTCAACATGAACACTTCCTTCAAGAATCAAAGAAACAAATAAAAAAATGTCTAGTATTAATACAAACACACAAACAAATAATGAAAGTTTTGTTTTAAATTGCATGAATTGCATGCCTCCACTTACAATAATACAATGTTTTCATTGGTTTAAAGAAAATGGTAGACCACATATTTTTCAAAAGTAGAGACCAAATTTAAGGAAATAGGATCCTAGCAGGAGCGAGTGTCTATGCCCTATCTGTATTATTGGTCCGCGCTGACCCAGAGCCTCACTGCACACATGAACCAGAGAGGATTTGCAACAAACGTTCATCGCCCTTTTCTTAAGTTTGCCCTACACTTTTAAAAACAAGAGTTTCAAACTTTTAAAGCGTCGCAAGTTCAAATCACGTATATTTATCAAGTTTGAATCACATATTTTCATGTTCATATAAAAAAGAAAATTAACATCGAGGCGCGATTCGGACTCGCGACCTTCGGTTCCTTATTACACGTTGTTAATCGACTGCACCAACAATTTATACTGTACAGTAATTATTGGCAATAAAACCTTTGCTGAAAACCCAATATAACTACTTATGGAAATATTAGATCTCTTCAAAACAAGACAGATAAACTTCAAGCTAATGTGAGATACATACACAATTTTCGTGATAGCAGTTTGCTTTGTTTTACAGAGACATGGTTGCAAGACAGGATACCAGATAGCCCTATTTCAATAGATAGCTTTGATTGTGTTAGAGGAGACAGGACAATTGAGTCAGATAAATCACAAGGAGGAGGGGTTTGATGTTTATTTTCAAAATAGTGCAATAACTGATCTGTCAAATACAAGAAATGCACACCCAACTGTGAACTGTTGGCCGTTGGACTTCGTCCTTTCTACCTATACCTAGGGAACTTCTACAAAGAACTTACTACAAAGAAAGTGAATGAGCTGGAAACAAAATCACCTGATGTTGCAAAAATAATTCTAGGCGATTTTAATCAATGCATTTTAATTCAGTACTGCCTTCATACTCTTGAAATGTAGGACACAACAAGGCCTGAATATATTTCCTTAAAATATGATTACATACTGTATATTAAGACAAACATAAAAAGCAAAAATGACAGTCAAAGACTCAGAAACATATATGCCAGGCATTTTTCAACAGGGTAGGGGGTGGGGACGAAAAATAGTGGGCGTAGCCGGATCTCTTGAAAGTGTTCCCAGGGAGGCAAAGCCCTAAAAAATATGCTTATGATTAATAATGGGTTTCAAATTCTTATTTAACTGTAATCGATTTTAGAGGCTACTAATTATGTAGAAAATACACAATTTTGTTGTTCTCCCCAACAACTTGTGGTTTATCTCCCTAACGGGGGAGGGGGCTCCTCTCCCGCCCTCCCCCCTGTGTAATATTTATAACAGTTTTTGAAGAACGGTTGGGTAAGATGCGGTACATATTATTATAAATATTAATGTGTACAGTATTATATGCCATTCAGTAGAATTGGCTTTATCTATCTGCCTGCGTCGTTGCGTTGCGTCCTAGTGGGAACCAAGGTTAAGCCCATATTCGAAAGCAACAAAGTTGTGGAAAAGCACATTTGCATTAGACGAACTTAAAGCCACACCTAACTCATCCAACTAGAATTTATTTACCCACAAATCTACAAATATCGATGAATTAGTCCAAGTAACAGCCAAATACATTAACTTCTGTGTCGAAACCATCATTCCAGAGAAAACCTCCTATGTCTATCCAAACAATAAGACATGATTCTCCAAGGACGTTAGGGAATTGTTGTTTCAGAAGAAGGACAGTAACTGTGTAAAAGAAATACGAAAACAAATCGATCACAAGATAAAAAAAATGCAAGAAAAGACAGAGGAAAAAAATTGGAACATAACTTTAGGAATAACACCCCAAATCAGCATGGCAAATTATGAAATATATAACTAAACATAAAACTAAAACAAACAGGCATGTTGTTATCCACCATAAGGCCAACCAAAGAATGTATTTTTAAAGAAAACTTCAGAAACTGCATGTTGATGGCCATATTCTCAAAACTTTTTTATCAATCTGTAATTCAAAGTGTGCTGACTATAGTTTGATCTGTATTTTTGGAAACTTAAATAATGTAAATGTAAACGAACTGGAACGCCATAGGAAAGTTGCCCAGCGTATAATAAATAGCGAGATAGACTTTCTGTCTGATATTATATCATAAATCTGCTCTTTTAAAAATTCACAAGATCATGAATGATGAGTCACACCCGCTACACTGTAAGTTCAAATAAAACCGCTCTAGTATTAGACTGTGGTTCCCACACTCCTCACGATGCTGCTTCAGGCAATCGTTTGTTCCTGGTGCTATTCACAAATACAACTCGATAATTAAAGTGAGTAATAACTTGTTTGCTGACTTACAATAATAATTAAGTATATATGTAACTGAAGGTATTTTATTTTTATGTTTATTTAAGTTAGTTAAGTATTTGTTGTATAACATAACTTTTACTGCCAGTGGAAACAGAATTTCTATGTATCTTTTGTTACTTGGACAATAAATCATCTTAATATCTTGTATGTTAAATACGTTTTTTAAAAAAGAATCGTAATTGAAATAATCATATATTAATAAATTTCATTAATTTTGGTTAAGGCCTGGCCCTAGGATCAAATCCTCTGGCCCTAGGATCAAATCCAAGGCATAGCATAGAAATACAAACTAGGCCTTAGGTCGAAAATTCCTCCATGGCCTTCGTAAGTTCATACATGTCATATAGTCTTTTGATTTGACCGAGAAAAACATTGCAGTAAAGTAGAAAATGTTTAAATCAGGGGAAAAAGGTAATTAGCACTGGCCCACATCTGCAATACAAACTAGCCCTACCTAGACCTAGGCAAGTTCTCTCCTTTCACATTGGCATTACAATAAAATAGATAAAACATGTCTATGCTAAATGTGAATAATTTACATGATTAATACATTTTTGTTCCCTTTATTGAACAGAAAATATGGCGCATTCATCACCAACATCCAAAGAATTGAACCTTGTTGCACTCTGCACGTTTTTACCTCGCAAAGAAATGTGTGGGAACAGTACTCAAAAGATGTGGCTGAACTATCAACATCGATTGACGAATCCGTGGGGAAATGTGCGAAGCGATTAAACCAACAAGATAAACTTTAAAAAAACAGGAATTGCAGTTAAGGAAACTGCAACAAGAACTTGCGAAGACCGAAAAGCACAACTTTCAGCTTCAACAAAGCCTAACGCAATCTACTCCACCTTCTACACCACTGCTGACATCCACACTGACTAAAACATCCCCATGCATGCCAACTACAGATGACATTGAGATAGTATTATGAAGGAGTCAGACATATAGATTACACAAAAGACGAAATGGAATGTCAGCTCTATGAAATAAATAAATAAGGAAAGACTTTCATATTTTTAACATTTTTTTTTATTTAGCATGTTTTTGCCAAAAATATACAAAAAAAGTTTTAAAAAAATACAATGAACATAAAATAAAAATAAAATTTTGTTTGTGAATGCAAATAGTATAGCAACGGGACTGTTAACACTTTAATACACATCTTATTTTTGAGATTTCAAAGGAAGCAGGAGGCATAATAAAAACAAAAACTGTTTTTTTTCTGAAACCCTGTGATCCTAGCCTGATAGCATGCTTAAAATATATTTCACCCGCTAAAGGAAATGTTAGAACGATATTCCTTTGATGATTTTGTTAAGTAAAACATAGTTATTATTCTACTTAAAAATAATACATGCACAACAATTCTTTCACAAGCATTGCGTTAGACTTTGAAAGTGAAAATTGAGCTTTTTTTGTCTTGGCTAGTTCTTTGAAACACTGACCTTTGCCTGATGGTATGCTAAACCATCACATTTGTAAATTTGTAATGAAAAATATATTTCCAACGCTAAAGGAAAAGTTAGAACAATATTTCTTCTGCGATTTTTTTAAGTAAAACATGGTTAATATACTAAAAGTTATACATGTACAACCATTGCACAGACAATGACATTGCGTTGAAACTTTGCAAGTGAAAATTATTCTCTCGATGTCTTCTGAAGTTTGTGTGGGTGGAGGTGCTTTTTTCTTGTCATAGATGTCAGCAGTGGTGTAGGGGCTTTGAAGATGAAAGTTGTGCTTTTTGGTCTTCACTACAGTAGTCGCAGCTTGTGGCAGCTTCGTTAATTGGAATTTCTTGTCTTCAAAAAGTTAATCTTGTTGCTCTAATCTCTTTAAAATTATCTTTTCTACGGTTTCGTCGATCGATGATGATAATTCAGCCACATCTTTCGAGTACCGTTTTCTCTATTGGTCTGTGAAATAGAAACGTACAGGGAATGCAACAAGGTTCAATTCCTTGGATATTGGTGATGAATGCACCATATTTTCTGATGAAAAGTTTTCAAATTGTGTCCACCTCATTCACTTCCAAAGCAAGGTATAAAAAAATTCTCACCTAATTAAGAAAAACTGTTCCATATGCTGTAAAGAATAGTAACTCTGAATTTTTACACAATTATTTGTTATAAAGAAAACCAGAAATTGATTTTCAGTCCACAAAAACCATATGTAAACATTTTTGAAAATGTCATGGAATTATGATTCTAGGTTACAATATATCAAACCTTTTTATAAGATAAATACAACTAATACTGTATAATATGCATAGAAATTGTGAGGATAAAAATTCAAAACATATCCAGTTCTTGTTTATGCTACATGATTTACAATTGTACTCATTCACTGGCTAAACAATTTATGAAAAAAAAAGTGTCTTTAAAAATGTTAGGAATAGTATAGAATAAACAATTTCAATTTGGTATAAATACCCGAATCATTCCTTAAAAACCATATTATAAGGAACAAAGTTTGAAAATTTCAATTTTAGGTCTTCATATGTCATGCAACTTTGTTATGATCAAATGTATAAAAACCGTAATACTATGGAATAGATACAAGATTTACAAGTATCTTCATTCACTTGCAAAAAAGGTATAAAAATTTCTCTCCTACTATAAAGTACAATATGTAAAATTGTTATTGGCTATAGTTATTTCACCACTTTGCATCATATTGTATAATATCATTATCAAAACTAATTTAATTTATTTGTTGATGGTGTAAGAGTAATAATTTAACAAAAACTATGGTACAATATTTATAGAAAAAATTTCAGATATGTACCTCTATACATTATTCTGCCGATTAGGAGATATACACATACTGCATCCATTGTGCTTTTTGTAAAATGTATTTGTTTGCAATTAATAATTTTAATCATTCTGCTTTCACAACATCTGGTACTCGTACCAATAGCTGTCTTTTCAAAGATATTTGGCAGACATAAACTTGAGGTTGTAATTAGAAGGCTGCTCTTAAAACTATATTGAAGCGAACCAACAGCACCATTGTATTTTACTTATCTCTTGGTTCTAAGGGGCATTCGTAAATTAAACGAGTTTGTAAACTCGATCAGGTGTCAGCTTCCACTACCTAGGCCTAGCTATCCTCTGCCACTGAACGCGATAGGCTGATGGCCAAGACAAACACAAACCGGAAGTTCAGCAGCGTGGTCTACTGCACTTCAGCCTAGCTGAGAATTCTTTTGATAATAACCAAATTATTGTAATTGCTGGCATTCTGCCATTTTATAAATTATTTTTCTAATTCTTATTAAAACTTCTGTATGTTTGATGGACATTTTTATCATGTTCTTTCTAGTTTTGAGATCGCTGAATTGTGTTGTTTACATGCATTTTACGATCATCAGCCTCTTCATGATGTCAGTAAGTCGTTGACACCAATGCACTTGTTTACAATCTGTGCTCAATCTGGTTAGTAGTCAGTTGTTTATTACATTAATGGTAATTATTATAGCAGAAATGGAAGAAAAGATTTAACTATTAATAAATAAATACAAAAATACCTGATTTTATTAATAGAAAATATATTATCACTTTAAAAAACTTACGCAATCGGACTTATTTTACGTTAATAATATGTTAATGATGACCCATTAACAGCAAAAACCATTTGTAAAATTGACTATTTGTTAAATCGACGTTCGTAAAACCCGCGGACCAGTGAGCGGTTGGTGTTCACTAATAAAGTATCCACATTGGATTCGGTTATCAGAAAATGTGTGGCGTTTTTTTTTTATGACTTTTATACAGTAATGTTATGATGAAACAGCGTTTTTTTTTTTTATGACTTTTATACAGTAATGTTATGATGAAACATGATCCATCATGCACCTCCACCAGATTTACCCTTTCCGACATCTTTAACTGCCAGATCCTAGCATAGTGTCTTTGCCCCTGAGGGGGCAAGGACACAAAAACAAAATATCAATTACAGGGATCAATTAAAAATGCGTTATAATACACAAACAATAAATCATTATGAGTGCATTGAAAAATATTTCATAAAGTGAAAAAACTGAAATGTCTATCCAATGAATAAGTAATTAAGATATAGTTGTCAATACAATTAACAAATGTATCGACCACAAACTAGAGTTAAAGCCTTGCTGGGAGCCTTGGGTTGCCTCTAGACCATCAGCAATTGGGACATTGCATGTGGAATTGTATTGTTATCTGTAAATTGAAACCTAAATATATTTACAATGGATATTCTTTATAAAGAAAAGAGCTCTTACGAGTAAGCAGTTTGCGGGCATATGGGACAAGACATGACATATCCACTCCATATACTTTTTTTGTTGATTCCCACAAGGAAGTTGTCTCGTCTAATGTTTCCTCGTCTGTGACTGGAGCCATGTAGATACTGGCAATAGAGGGCAGCATAATACCTCCCTAAAAATAAAATATTGTTTTAATATGCATGTAATATTTAAAGCATTGATTGAATTGAATATAAATGCATATAGTGAAATTAATATAATTATAATGTCAATTTATTTAAACATGACAAAGTTAACAATAATTAACAATTATTGTTTATTTATTTTTATTTAATTAGCATTTAACAAAATATAATAATCCACATAAGATATTTGTATTGTATATCGTCTATAGGATACATCTGACAAATTTAAACCAAAATACAAGAACAAAAATAAAACAATTCTTGTACAGTATTTCTATTATATTCACTTGATTGTGTTATGCTGAATAATATTCTAATTGGCATTGGAAAGCCATTAGACAGTGATTTAGTTCATTTTTGGAAATCCTCTCCGGCCAATTGAGTTTTTTTTTTTTTTTCTCTCTGTCATGTTTTTTTTTGTCTGTTTTATTGTTCTTCGGACCAAATTATTGAAATGAAATAAAAAAAATTGAAACTTGCCTCTTTTAGCCAATGCTCACGTGCATAGACCACAGAGTTTAACATTGACTCATACAGCAGAAAATAGCCCTATGACAAAATAAACAATTCAAAACATAAATCAAATTAGTATTCTGCTGTAGGAATTTTCATGGCCATTCAGATGATAGTGGGGTCAAGGCCTGTCTGACCCACCTTGTCCCCCCCCCCACCTCTCCCCAGCACCACCACTGACTCAGGACCCTCAGATTGGATAACAAGCATCCTAATCACCAAGCTACAGCTCTTCCTCCACTATTGATATACTGATTGGCATGGTGACCACGTGCTGTAATAAAACCATAAAACACTTGCTTAGAATTGCAGCAATACTTAATTCCTTAGAAAAAACCTTACCCATTGAGCAGCTAGCTCACTTGGCTAAACTGGTGGTAACCACTGTGTGTGCTGTGAAGCATGAAGATCTTGAGGTCCCTGGTTCAATTCCCATCTCTGCTCTCCTTGTGCTTCAGCCGGAGGACTGATAAGCAAGTTTCAAAAAGCGCACCGTCTTTAGGATGAGATATTTAAGTTGTAGGTCCTGTGCGCACCATGGCCCATGTGCACGTTAAAGAACGCAGTACACTCTTTTCGAAAAAGGGAAGGGGATTGTCTCCTGGTGTACTGCCCAAATCACCACCGGAAGGACCCCACTGGAAATAAGTCTGATGACTTTCATGGGTTATCCTTGGTGCTTATCACTCCGAAGAAATACAACACACAATTAGGTCAATTTTTAGGGTGGTTGTGATATCCCTGGAAAATCCACTTTCATGAAAAACCTTTTTGAAGTTTGTAAGAATGCGTAACCAAAATAAAAGGTATATTTTTAAAACTGTATGCTCAATTCAAAGACATTCTTTGATTTTTTATTAAAATATTTGTAAGGGTCATCTAAGCTATAATTTAAATCATACCTTTTGCTCAGAGAAGTGCTGTATGTAAAATTTAGACATAATGTATGGGATAGGTACCTACAGGATGGGTAATTGATACAATTTTCTGTTGGCCACTGCAGTTGGCTGATGATGAAAATGATATGGTTTGATGACGTTTGAGAAGGATCTAATACAATCTTGATATACAGTACAACTCAAATATTTAATATTTTCTTTTCTAATTGATTGAGTGCAATAATTCAAATCCTTATCATTTTTTATTGTTATGTTTGCACATGATTATATTGACTTTGTCTTCCCATTTATGTATTTTCTTGCCATTATATATGTTACTGTAAAGAGGAACCGAGTCTTGCATTTTTATGTGACATTAAATTATATCAGTATCTGTAAGTGTACTTACCATCCACTCACTGACAATAACATCTACCTTTTCTGGAAGAACAACATCCTGCAAAAATAATTTAGCATTGTGACTTTTCTTTACTGAGAAACAATAACACAGCTGTCGGAACAGCCGAGTGCTTCCGCAGCCAACCTAATTTTTCAGACTATAACCTAATAAATTGTTAAATAAGTTTAAAAAAAAGCTGTGATACACTGGGTCAAATAAAAAATAAATTAAATTTAAAAATCTTCAAATATTGAAATTTGAAATTTTGGATGGGCCACTGGGTTCCTGTGGTAGCTGCAGTGCAGCTCTGGTACAGACATATTATAATGAATACATTCCATTCCTGCCTTAACTCGCATGCAAGTGGTACTTGAGTAGCAGGGCGATCTAACTGAGGTCTTCAGTGTAAGAAGCAGGAACAACTCCAAGACTGCTAGGTTTCCTCAGTAACAAAACCACAATTCAATGGGGAGAAAAAGAATGCATATGTATTTTTCACATATAGATCCCAAAACCGATTAAATAAGCCTTTGAAACCCTCAAATTGGAATATTTTTTTGGATTTTGCCCCCTGGAACACTTTTGGGAGATTTTGAGCGACAACCAACCACGTCCACTTTTTTCTTGTCCGGGACCTCGAACTCCCCGTCGGGAAAATCCTGGCAGCGCCATCACTGCTATTGTGCTATATGCATCCTCTAATTACTAATGTAGTTATATTATGTTGTTCTAAATGAACACAGCAAATATACTGGACAATGCATACATTGTTTTTTAAAATATATAGGTTTCAAACAATTATAAATATTATCAATAATAGTACTTTGATTAATTGTAGCCTGCTATTAATGAACATCATTCCCATAGATGGTCCTACAAGGGCATCAATTCTAGTGAGAAAACTGTTTAATATTAAATTATATTATATTCATACTTCAACTCTTTGATTGATCACTTGAATCTTGCTCTCCATGCGGTTGGCTTTTATCACTTCTTCACAACGGTTGGCAATTGAACTTGCCTCAATGGCATACACTAATCAAATAAAAAATTGTCATATTTCACTTAAAGTATCTTTATATGAATAAAAGAAAAATTCCAAAACTGATTTTAAGTAACCTGGGTTTAATATCATTGATCTTAAAGGAGTTGTATTGGTCCTTTAATTGTAGCTGTGATGATGGATCATGCATGGTCACTAATAACAACAAGGCAGTATTTTTTCCCTATAATTGTTTTTAATTAGATTGATATTCACTCATGATCAACAATTTGATAATCTATTTTGTTAGAAGTTTTCCAGACCATTAGGTTTTGAATCCCAGATGTAATACACCTTAATGTAGCTGTCTTCAACGACAGCACTTAGAAATTATAACATTTAAAAATTAGTTTCAGTTATTCTATCTAATATTTCCCTGTAAATTTTTCAGAATTTTACAAACTACTGTATACCTTTGCAATAGCAGCACAAACATGTCATTTTCTTCCTAATCATGTGTTTTTTTTTTATTAATCCCCATCAAAAGAGATTTGTATGGCTGGATATTTTTTTATCTAATTTTTTTTTTTACAACTTCATTTGCATTTAACAGCAAGTAAATCAATAAAATTACAGGAGGGATGATGCAAGTCTCTTTTATGAGGCTTAAGGTGTGCAGTTGTTTTTATCTGCGAGAAAAAGTCTGACGACAGGACACGGAGATTAGAGTCAGGCAAACTTAATCTCTAAGCTACCTAAGCTATACAGCTCCACTCCAAGCCATTACACAACTCCAGTCCACTCCAATTTTGTTACTATAATGGCAATAAGGTAGCCCCAATGGGAGTAACAAAGGGGTTCGAGCCCCCTGTCTAAGGTTTTAAGAAAGTAGTTAGAATATTAGTTTCACACGTTAGTGCCCCTTAAAAAGGTCCTGCTCTCTACTGGGTAGCGCCCTCCACTAGGTTTGTAGTTTTGAATGAGCAAACATCTTATAGATTATTATAGGCTTTAGTTTAGAACACTGACCTTTCTTTGCACCAGCTTGAACACAAAAACAACTCAGAATACCTAAAAAGATATAATTAAAATAAAAAGGATTTACCACATTTATTTCGAATAAACGCAAAGGGGCATTTATTGTGGAGGGTTTTTGAGCGTGCGCTATTCGAGGAAGGCGTTGATTTTTTTTGTGTGTAAATGGAAACGTTTATAATAAAACAAACTCCCCTTAATTTCACTGTAAATGTGGAGCTACAACACGTAATTACCATCATAATGTGTTATTGCGTGACCATAAAGACCTTTGAACCCAACCAGGTTAGAAAAAAGGCAATTCTACTGGAGTAGAACATTATAGAATTTATCTTTTGCATAATACATTAGTTTTGTTTACATTTAGGGGGAAGGGGATGCTCATTTGATGAAAAAATAAATGACTCGGGGCATTTATACGACGTAGGAGTTGATTCCAAATGAGGTTCTGGATGGGAAGTTTATTCAAGGATGGCATTTATTCGAAGTGGAGTTTATTCGAATAAATAAGGTAAATTACTTATTCTTCATTATTTAGAATTTTAAAAAAAAAATTAAAATGTTTAGCCCAAATTGCAAGTCAATTATTAGAGTAAAATAATTTCCAATCTTGCTACAATTTTTAAGAAATTTAATCAGGTTTGCTAAATATGCATTGTAGTAGTATCAAAATTTAACAAATATTAATTTAGAGGAAATTACACAATATAATGAGTGCAAATCAAGAGTGAAACAAGCAGCATAAAAAAAAAAAAACTAATTATTAGTACTCTTTTTTTATTCAATTTTATGTAAATTTAAAAAACAATAAATAAATAAATATAAAGTGAGTAATTGTAATTTAAAATTTTGTTTTAAAATTCATGGTTTTGTATAAAATTTTATTGACATACAGTACAATCAAAATTTTTAAATCACAATGACCATAAATTTGAACGTCTTTTAACAGGGGAGAAGCAAGTTACTGTATTATACGAGCCACACCTGAGTGGTTCAATACGTTAGTATAAAGCCCTATGTATAAATCCAACTACACTATACTTTACATTAAGTGGCCATTATGAGTATAATTTCACAACCATCTTAAATAATAATAATAATAATCAATTAAAATAATCTTAATTTACCTAAGTTATCTATTTCTCTCTATTGTAGTGCAATAAGTATTTTGTTTCTCTTTTGTGAGGATTCCTTTTATCTTTTTTCTTGATTTACATACCTTAAATTTATTATATAATATAATTTTTAAAAAAGCAGTAGCAGTATGCCATATAAAATGTGTAAAGGTATGAAACATACCTACAGT
>NW_022722980.1:320253-325730 GCF_011630105.1 Anneissia japonica
TCTAGTAAAAAGTGCAACTAATAAAAACACGGTAATGCAAGCATTGGACAGGTGGGCGGAGCTTATGATGATGATCACCAACAGATGTTGAACTTGACCTTACTTCTGCGAGCTTACAGCGCATGCTGCGAAAGAAGTACAGTAAACAACACACAGCGAAAGTATGAAAAAATTATGGTAAAGCCACAAGCTGTTCGTTTAATTTCTTTGCTTTGCCCCGAATTTTCCGCAGACGAACGATCAAACCAACGTAGAGGTCAATTTGGATCACCCCTGGGTCATGACTAACACGGTATTGCGTTGCAGCTGAAAAGTGTACCACAAAATACACGTTTTCTTAACGCCAACCCTAATGAATGCGTGTTAAAGCACTTGTTTTTCAAATGCATTAATACTAACCATGTTTTTGTTTTTTGCCCCGTTTCTGTGGGCAAAAAATATGTTTTTTAATAATCGTTTATAATACACGTTTTTTTGCTCAGGCAAAACAGGCCCTAAATCCCTTTCCAGACTATCAAATACTATTTCAAGAAAAAACATGCGACATCCCTAAATATGGTCACGATGACCATATATAGGCACATAATGACTATTTACGGGCATAACAGAAAATTTGACAACCTGCACAGAGCTTAACACGGCCATCTGTACTTTCACTCCCCAAATTTCATATTTTTGATGTCAATTTAAAATAATTTGTTGTACGTACAAAACTTTTTTTTTTATTTCATGTTAATTTTGGATGGATTTTAAAATAGATTGTAACAGACACAATAAAGTTTAAATTTTGTTTATTGCTATATTATTACTAATACCACGACCATCAACAATAAAATTAGTACCGTAACGAAAGGATTAATGGAGAAAAAAAGTATTTTACTACCTGTATGTGTTGGTTCTAACTGAATCTGAAATCATTTCTGCATGTACATCGAGATCTGCATAAGACCTATGTTATTAAAAAAGAAAGGTTTGCAATTATTAAAGAATTACTGAAGTCTCATTCTGTAAATATTTTATAATCGTAATAAAAAACATGAACAAAAAATGTGATGATACTGTAATTGTCAATGGTTTGGCAAGTTTAATCAATTAACCAATTAATCAATTAATCAATCAACCGACAAGGATTTGTATAGCACTAATATCTACGTCAGAATGCAATATCCAGTGGTACTATGGCATTGGTGGCATTAATAATAAAGAATAATAATTCTGGATTTACTGTTAGCGCCTCAAGTTGTCACAACCTTGAGGCAAAAAAGTGAACATATAATGAGATTGAGATACAGTAGTTAGCTAAATAAAAACTCTTTACCAGTACATAGCCTGTGAGAAAAAGTATTCTTTGAATTTCATGTTTATGATACAATAAAAAGTTATATAAACATATCATGTCATTGTGCTGTATAAATGTACCATAGGCCTATTAAGTGTTGTCACTATAGCAAAAGCTGTCCTTAGCCAAATAACCATCCTATTAATACTAAATGCTGAATTTTGCTTGATATTTCAATCAAAATTAGGCAATAAGCTAATCAAATTTCTATTTGGCTATTATTTTTATACTAAATTAGCCAAAATGCTAATTTGTTATTCCAGCTTAAACCCTGTTAATATAATAATTATATTGCATTAAATTAATGTTTAGTGTAAATAAATCTGATTTGTTTTACCATATTGATAACATTTGTTGAATTTGCCGATTGACGAATTATATAAAAAGTAAATTTACTGACTTACTTGAAGTAGAAGTCATCAACAGGTGTGGTCTTGTACCTATAAGAAATAAAACTACCGGTAATATATTTAGTTTATTTTGTCTCTTTAAAATTTATTTTCTTTCTACCTCTTCACTGGGTCCTAGCGAGACAAGTACCTACTTCCTAAACTAGGACCCAATGATAATAATGTTTTTTCCCATTTTTTGTCATTTTTTTTTTTTGTACTGTTATAATTGTATTTGTTTGGCATTATTATCGAAATAAATGTTATCTGAATTAATCTAAATGTTACCTGAATTGAATTGAATTGATCTAATATAAATCATTGCGTACTTAATATGTTAAGGTAGCACTGATAGACTGCCATTTATACCTGGGGAAAAAAAGGCATGACTTGTCTTGCATCTTTAGCTGTTGTTATATTTTAAATATTAGTGAGAAAGCAATGATTTCTTGGTAGTCATTAGTACAGCATGTGTTCAGTTGAATCACAGAGGAACTATAAGAAAAAATCCAATCAGCAAGTACTTTCTCTCCATACTCAATATTATCAAAATTTTGAGGAATGCAAAGTAGTAAAGTATAATTATGAAAATATATATAGTATGATTGTATACTGTACAATGCATTTTGAGATTTAATTACATAATAAAACATTAATTACTAATATTATTATTCAAATTATGTTCTAAGTAGATTTTTTTTTTTTTAATATAGCATGCATGCCAATACTCCTGTTTTTTGCGGGAGACTCCCATTTTGGTGACCTGAATCTAGCCCAACTTTTTTTCTTATTCTTTCTCATGTGCCTCACCGGTTACAAAGAAAATTGCATGCCGCACTGATTGCATTGTCTTCTTTTTGCAATAAAATACTACGAAAAATATTTACATTCTCTTTCATTATTTTTCCCAGAGACATCATCGCCACTCTGTGAGTAGTGCGAGACATGTAGATGTGAGCGCTGCAAAATTCATGTTGGCCTGGTATAACACTGGATCATGATTACAAGGTGTCTTGGTCAGTAAAGACTGTAAGATTAAGGACAGATCTACCATATCACGCGGTTGTGGTGACGTGGGGGGGGGGGCAATTGGGGCGCATGGTGAAATTTTAGGAGGCAATATGTTTTCCCATAATGTAGCAGACCGAAGATACAATTATAATTTATAAAATCACAACATTCGGAGCGGGTAACATTCATAAATCTGTAATTATTAATATTCAATATCTGTCATTATAAATATTCAATAACGATTTATTTCACAATCACATTCATATCACATATGCGATTACAATAGAAAAAATATGTGTGTCTATAAATATGAAAATGATATACAGTACGAAATTTAAAGCAAAGCTGTTGACATGCAGTCCTTTTAAATGAGATAATTTTTTTTTTAAATCCTTAATCTTTAAAATCAAAATCTCTGAAAAACTGAAAAGTATGTTATACTAAGTCAGGAAGTCAAGAATTAATCGTTAGGTGCATGCTGCAATTTATTCACTCTGTTTGCTGTACACTATCAGCGATCTCTACTACAATACAAAAATGCACATAGTGCACTTTGAACAATGACATTCAACACGGCGATCATACTGTACTTCATGTCTGCAGACGTGAGAAAACTCCGCCCAATGCGCAAGTTGTCGGCATATCAATAGGCGCATGATTTATTCAGTGGAAAATGTTCGTAAACAAACTTGTTCAAGAACATTGTCCACTGAATAAATCATGTGTCTTAGCCCTAACTCTTACGTAATAGAAAAGACAAAATAATCTTTGCAATTAACCCACCTACCAAATTTATTTTAACCAATGATATTCGAATAAATTTCACACAAGAGATTACTGTGTAGCGTATAGGCCTACAGTCACATTTAGGTTCCATTTACAATTTTAATTAAAAATGGATTTTATTTGTCAAATCTCTCTAACGTTAATCTGCCATTTCATTATTTTCCCCATAAATAAGACGCTACACATATATTTTCTTTTTAACTTTAATATTCATTACATAAATGTGGATGTAGGCGTAGAACAATCGTATTGCATACAAAAGAAACAAAATTAAGTCCAAGCGCTGTGTCTACAGCCAATCAGCACTCTTCTTTTAATGAGTGAACCCCGGTTTCCAGGTTATCCTGTACAGGTATATATTTCACGCTACAAGCACATATGGATCGAGTGAAAAATGCTGTTGCGTTACTCGCCCTGTTGTGGCACCCGCGGGGCTGTGTTTCTTCGTAAGCTAGATGATAATTTATATAGGCCTATTAATAAAGTTTGTAAATAACATGTAGGTGTATTGTACATTTATGATCGTTATTTTGAATTTCTTTCCAGCGCATGTTGGTGTTTTGGCTCTAATTTAACAAAATTCAAGTCCAGGCCTGCCCCAGTCTAGCATATCGGTAGTGTTAATACATAGGAATTTCACACAACCCTGACTTTACGTACGAATGATTTTTACGAGCGCCTCTGGGCCCGTCCTGTACGTAAGGTTCTACTGTATATTCATATTTATCAGTATACTCAACTGACCTAAAATAGCGCCCTCTATAATTTCTGCCTTAACTGTATGGGGAAAAAATAATGCAACCAGGACAACCAACGAAAACACACCTCACACGACCCCCCCCCCCCCCCCCCCCCCCACTAACCACTCCAAAGAACCAAATCTCCCTTTTTTTACTATCAAAATGTTGGACATGTATGTATGCTTTAGGCTAACTTGGCCTAGGTCTAGATCTACAACCAGGCAGGTCGCAGCTGGATAGGCTTTGTCTAAACCCAGCCAGGTAGTTTCATAAACACGTGGGTGTAGGTGAGGAAGGACTCCTTATATAGCACATGTGGGCAGCACATGTGAATCATTATCATCACTGTCACATTGTTCTTGTGACCGTATTATATAGGCCTACTTACCCCCAGGATAGGCCTACTTGACGAATCTTACCTTTTAGAAGGTGGTTCAAGTAGTGTATCTGTCTCCATTGCTTTCTATAACCAAATCTTCAATTTCAAGGCCGCTTTTATTCCTTATTTTTAACACTACTAAAATACTAGAACATCACCTATGACTGTACTACTGCACAGCGACACCACCACACTGCTGCTCAGATGTCAGTCTATCGCATAGAGCAAAGAAAGGGTACAGAAGAGAGTCCACTCAGACTGAAAATGTGTTGCGCTCGACGACAGAACGCCCTCTACAAACTGTTGTAGATAAACTGCGTGAGTGAATTTCCCACATTATTTATCGCAACGCCACTGGGTTTGGTCTACAGGCCGTTTTTTAACTTCCAGGGGCGAAGCCAGTGGGAGTGGAGGAGGGAGGGGTGGGGAAGGGGCTTAAGGTCCCCCACATCGGTCTGGTCAAGCCCACCCATCGGCCAAAGCTTGTCGGGTAATCGGACCAAAAAAAAAAAGTTTTCCCATCCCAGGATACTGAGGGCATACTGCCTACGCCAAGCCAAATCTGTCGCAATCGCTTTGTATGGGTCTGTCTGATCAGTCAAGCAGAACATAACAATGGTGAATCGAGTTTAATTTAATGTCTTAATGCTTTTATGGATACATTAAAATAGTGTTAATTGAAATTAAGTACAATAAAATTCGTGTTTATTGAGTTGAGAGTAGTAGGCCTACTGTATAACAACTAACAATTTAACCGGCCATGCGGCCATAAAGTCAATTTTTTTTTTAAATCTCGTTTTAGGAGCCTGGGCATACCGTGGCGCCCCCCCCCC
>NW_022722980.1:325986-328161 GCF_011630105.1 Anneissia japonica
CATTCGGACATCTTAGCCCCCACCCCCAAAAATTATATCTAGAGCCACTCCTGCATTGAACAGGACATTACATTCATAGGAAATGCCTTTTGATGGAGAATGTATACCTTGCAAGGTTTGCCTGCGTCGAAACTAACTCCGGCTATATAAATAATATTGAAAAAGTTATTATCGTTAATGAAGGATTAATAATAAAGATTACTATGTCCATTTTTATTGATCTAATCTACGTATATTTGCTTTCAGAATTTATTTTTCGCTAATGAAATTGTTTAGAAATTTATTTGAAAAATACATTTTATGAAATAATGTACCGGTAATCGTTAACGATTAATAATATTTGATAATATTTAAATAAGCAATAAGATTGAATTATGTTAAATACAGACACAATGTATACACAGACCTAATTGAGAGTCCAATTAAACCATGTAAATATGTATCGAAATGATATACTTATTTATATATTTATATAGGCCTAAATATTATGCGTAAATATGTATTTAGTTATTAAATTAAATGTAACGAAAAAACGGAAGAAGCCTACAAAGAAAGAAGAACCGGAAAGAAATTTGGAGCGGCTGAAAAAAATTCCCGAAAATAAACAATAATAATCATTTTGTCATTATTTTTTGAAAATTTGTTGGCACTAATCGTCAGAGGTCAGGTTTCCGACAGCCTACATGTTTCATAAATTCGACATTGAACAAAATGTCGAATATATGAAACATGTAGGCTGCCGGCACCTAACTTCTGACGATAGTGTCAGCAAATCTTCACAAAAACGTGATGCAATAATGACAAAATTATTCAAATAAATATCTAAACAATTTTCATTATTGAAATATAAACTCTGAATGTAAATTTACGTAGATTAGATCAATAAAAATGGACATAATCCATAACAAGAACTGTTTCAATATTCTAATCAATTTTATAAAGCCGGAGTTTCGAACTAGGCAAACCTTACTAAAAAGGTACACTTTCTCCATCAAAAGGCTTTTTCTATGAATGGAAAGACCTGTTCGAAGCCAGGAGGTAATAAAATAATATATTTATACGTCCTTGTTCGAAGCACGAACTCCTGTAGACCAAACCTAGTACTGCTACGACTTTTAATCGTGCGGGAAATCCATTCACTATGTCTGATTTTTTTTTCTCTATATATATAGAGGCCTAAAGAATAAAATAAAATTACTGATATTTTCAAGAGGAAAAAACCTTGAATTTTGAAGAACTTAAAGGTTATTAAAAAAACTATTCAGAAGTCGGGAAAGCTTATTTCCGGCCAGGAGTTTCCATTTTGAACCATCCTCTTTCAAATCCTGGATCCGCCCCTGATTATAATGTGGGTACTAATACCTCATCACAGACAGTGCGTGCGTCACTTACAGTTAGATGGATATTTTTTTTTCTCATTTATCATAAATCCGGGATTTTAAGGTATATCAAGTTGATGTTTTCCTCAACATTACCTAACTCTCATTTGCTTGTAAAAGTATTTGAAGTTTCGTGTGGAAAAATACTAAATAAAGTACAATATTTTGAAATACTTTGGTTTTTTCGACATTTTTTTTTACTCTGTTTAATACAATAATTTGTTTGACTGGAGAGAAAACGTTATATTTACATACCAGACTGAGGAGGAAGAGCTGGAGAACATAGTCATAGTCAAAGCAAACACATCATTAATGCTATTTTAACGGCGTTAAAACTTATTTTAACGCCGTTAAAACTCAATTTCTTAAAATCATTTTAACGGCGCTTTTAAAAAAATTTATAATAACGCTGTTAAAATGACAATTTTAACGGCGCTTTTTTAAATTATCGATTTAACGCAATTTAACGAAAGTTAACGCAATTTTGATATCGACTTCATTGATTTTGCATGCAAACAAATCACGCAAAACTCTTTTCGATTGTCGGCGTTGCCCGCTTTATAATATTAAATTACGGTACCTGATTTTGAAGTTTGTCCGTTTCCTTGATTTATCTGAATTAACTGCAACAGTTTCATGCTCGGCCTAGACTGCTAGCCTCTACGGTACGGCAGGCCAAAATCAATGGACCTATTATTACTTAATAAGGTCCATGCCTTAATTTTATGAAAATGCATAGATACTCACTCATCCCTCAAGTTTAATTCTGCCGTATTCTCTTCCGGAACTCCTTCCA
>NW_022722980.1:328858-331264 GCF_011630105.1 Anneissia japonica
GTTTATTCCAAATTAAAATATTGTACCAAAAAAGATAAAATTCAATAAAAATAAACAAATGTCAATAAAAGATGATGTAAGGGTGGCCTATGTACATTTTCTGAAGTATAACTTTTATTTCCAATGATAGTCCTACAAAAAAGATGTACCACGATTAAATATGGCAAAAATGTAAGTATATAAAAAGACATTAAAATAAAGATAAAATGAGGCTAAAACCTTATGTCATGTAAAAAATGTGAAAAAACATTAATAACAATGAAAATGAAGATACAAATAATAATAGGCCTATAACAATATAAATTATAACAACATACAAATTTAATAAAAATATTGAGGGAAACACAATATAAAAGAAAACATTCATATAAATAAAACTTTAAAATACAGACAAAATGAGGCTAAAACATTTTTTGTCATAAAAGCGAAAAAAAAAAAATGCAACTAAACATTAAAAGCCGGAAATAAAGCCTAATTTGCCTACCTACAGACGATTGGGTCAATTTGAAGACGATTCAGAAAATTATAAACTGCGGCCCACGCATGGCGGCACTTGCTCTTTCTTGGCATTGATTTTGCTCCTTTGTCATTTTTGGTCTAGGCCTAGGGGTAGCAGTTAAAAACGGCAATAAACCAAAACGGCAATGACCAAAACGGCAATGAACCAAAACGGCAAATTGACAAGTACCAAAGCGGCATAGACCAAAATTGCAAAGGAGCGAAATCAACGCCAAGACTAGCAAGCACCATCGGGTGCGGGCCGCAGTTTATAATTTTTTGAATCGTTTTGAAAGATAGGCAAATCGAGTATTGCCATAGGCTCTAGATCTTTTTCCCACTTTCAATGTTTATTATTATTATTATTTCACATTTTCTACTTTTATGACATAAATTGTTTAGCCTCATTTTGTCTGTATTTGAAAGTTTTATTTGTTTAAATGTTTTACTGCTTTTATATACTTTCCCCTTCCCCAATCTTTTTAATATTGAATTTGTATGATTATTATTATTATTATTAATATTATTATTATTATTATTAATATTATTATTATTATTATTATTATCATTATCATTATTATTATTATTATTATTATTATTATTATTATTGCTGCTGCTACAATTTAGCCTTCATTTTTAGCACATTTAATCATAGTAACTGTACAATTTCATGTTTACAGTATAATTAGTTTTTTTTTTCCGTTTTTACTTTTATGACATAAATTGTTAAGCATTGTTTGGTCTTGCCGTTTTGACTTATTTTGCCGTTTCGGTCAAAAAGTGTTGTCGTTTTGGTTTTTTGCCGTTTTGGTCATTGCCGTTTTGACTTATTGCCGTTTTATCCAGAAACTGGCCTAGGCCTATGCCTATTGCCGTTTTGGTACTTGACACTGCCGTTTTGGTCTGTTGCCGATTTGTTACTTATCAATTTGCCATTTCTCAGGCAGAAACCGTCACCAAATCGTTAAAAATTGTTGTTTGTACATTGAAAATGGGGAAAATAACAGTATACCGTCATATATAGATATGTGGCAAAGACAAGCCAAACCAGTCACTCGTCGCAAATCCTGTTTCAGAGAAAATGGCCAAAATATGCTGGAATGTCAAATTTTTATAAAATTTATTTTATTATACTAAACTAACCTTTACATATCTATACATCATTCTATGCTGTTATTTTCCACATTTATAATGTTAAAACAACACTTTTTAAGGATTTAATGATCGTTTCTGCATGAGAAATGCCTGAAATCATAAACTTTGAAGGCTGATTTCTCATATATTGTTCTTTAAACAGCTGTGTGGTTAAACACTTGCAACTTCATAAGGAAATGTAGGATTTGAATGATTTCTTTACCATTTTATAGCTATTACTTTACTCTCTAGCACTGTATTATTAACTCAAAATCGATTTTTGCGACGAGTGACTGGTTTGGCTTGTCTTTGCCACATATATAAAGGTTAGTTTAATGAAATAAAATAGATTTCAAAAATTTTGACATTCCAGTATATTTTGGCCATTATCTCTGAAACAGGATTTGCGACGAGTGACTGGTTTGGCTTGTCTTTGCCACATTTGGTATTGCCATTTAGGCCTAGGTCATTGGATTGCCATTTCGTCTTATATTGCCGTTTTGAACGAATTCGATCCAACTCGGCCATAAGTCAACTTGACCACAGACAACTCGGCCACAAGTCAACTTGGCCACAAATCAACTAGGCCACAAAAAGTTTGGCTGCAGTCAACTCGGCGACAAGTCAACTCGTCGACAAGTTAACTCGGCCACAAGACAACTCGGCCACAATTATTATTATTGGTGTCATTGTTGTTATTATTATTGTTGTTTTTATTACCGTTAGTTTTAATATCAATTATTAGTCTTAGCATTAACATTATGTATTGTTTAA
>NW_022722980.1:332325-355297 GCF_011630105.1 Anneissia japonica
TATAATTAAAATGAAATGTAAATATTCCAGTTTCTGCATCCTTTTTCTTCAATATGATTAAAATGAAGTACACGGTATATTTTAGTAAAATTCTGATCATCGTCTCATCATCGTGAGATCGTTGTATACATTTCTTCACACTGTACTCTTATTCAACAGAGAAAACCCGCTACTTACAGAATGGAATCAAATCTGACAATTGTAACATTAACAATTTAAGCAATCTTAATAATTAAGAAAAACACATATATTAATATTTAATTTTGTTCACGTTAAAAACACTGACATAAAACATGAGTACATACTGTAGACCTAATCTTAAAAAATTGAAATAGAAAAACCACATTATGATTTTTTTAAATGTTAAAAATTTATTTTGAATCCAACTAAAATCAAATGAATGCACGATTGTGTGCATTTCAATACTATTTTCTTCAGAACCACGCCCAAGAATTAGCATTTAGTATGAATTACTGTATCCACAATAGGAACAATTGGTATTGTTGAGTGACAGACTTCATTCCTTCATATTTGTTCGACCATTGGGGGGCTATACTGTATTTGACAATAGTGACAAGGATGCATCCAATGACGTGAATCGCCAGTGACATGTCGGTCCTTTTCAAATATTTACTTTAATAATACTAATTAGTCATAATAATGATAATAAAGGTGATAACAACAATATAATAATAATAATAATATTAATAATAATAATAATAATAATAATAATAATCATACAAATTCAATATTAAAAAGATTGGGGAAGGGGAAAGTATATAAAAGCAGTAAACATTTAAACAAATAAAACTTTCAAATACAGACAAAATGAGGCTAAACAATTTATGTCATAAAAGTAGAAAATGTGAAATAATAATAATAATAAACATTGAAAGTGGGAAAAAGATCTAGAGCCTATGGCAATACTCGATTTGCCTATCTTTCAAAACGATTCAAAAAATTATAAACTGCGGCCCGCACCCGATGGTGCTTGCTAGTCTTGGCGTTGATTTCGCTCCTTTGCAATTTTGGTCTATGCTGCTTTGGTACTTGTCAATTTGCCGTTTTGGTTCATTGCCGTTTTGGTCATTGCCGTTTTGGTTTATTGCCGTTTTTAACTGCTACCCCTAGGCCTAGACCAAAAATGACAAAGGAGCAAAATCAATGCCAAGAAAGAGCAAGTGCCGCCATGCGTGGGCCGCAGTTTATAATTTTCTGAATCGTCTTCAAATTGACCCAATCGTCTGTAGGCAAATCAAATATTAGGCTTTATTTCTGGCTTTTAATGTTTAGTTGCATTTTTTTTTTTTCGCTTTTATGACAAAAAATGTTTTAGCCTCATTTTGTCTGTATTTTAAAGTTTTATTTATATGAATGTTTTCTTTTATATTGTGTTTCCCTCAATATTTTTATTAAATTTGTATGTTGTTATAATTTATATTGTTATAGGCCTATTATTATTTGTATCTTCATTTTCATTGTTATTAATGTTTTTTCACATTTTTTACATGACATAAGGTTTTAGCCTCATTTTATCTTTATTTTAATGTCTTTTTATATACTTACATTTTTGCCATATTTAATCGTGGTACATCTTTTTTGTAGGACCATTATTGGAAATAAAAGTTTTACTTCAGAAAACGTACATAGGCCATCCTTACAATACATCATCTTTTATTGTTACATTTGTTTAGTCCTGCCTAGTGCGAATTTTATCTTTTTTGGTACAATATTTTAATGTGAAATAAACTGAACTGATGACATACTGTATTTAATATTTAATTAGAATTCTGGGAGTGTTGCCATTAATGTTTGTTGCCATTTTAATTTTGAGATATTGTCCTTTTGACTTATTTGCTGTGTTGGTCCATTGCTGTTCTGGTAAAAAAAGTGTTACCGTTTTGGTTTATTGTCGTTTTGGCTTAAATTGCCATTTTAGTCGTTGCTGTTTTTACTTATTGTCCTTTTGGTTTTTTTGGCAGTTTTGGTTAGAATCATAGAGTTATAATAAGAATACTAGAGCGCTAACCGCAATGTATTCGATGTTTGAAATACGCAGAACTGTGTGTGTACCATCCAAGATGGCTGCCATATATTTAGCCAATCAAATTTCGCTAAGCACCATCGTTTGCAATTGCAAAAAAAAAAGTTCAGTACAGCTAGTTACCCGTATGTTTGAAACTTGAGCGTTGCGGTGTTTGGGTGTAATACACGATTTTAATTTTCATTCCTTGTAATACTTTATTTTTGAATAAGATGCTCCACTTGGCCTCGTTTTGGCTACAATAGTTATCAATAATGAAATAAATTAATAGTCAGTCAGAGGGCTTATTAATATGTAATAATATGTATCCTAAGCCTGAAGGTGGTGCTTTACTATGACGGCCATCTTGGATGGTACACATACATAACTCTGCATGTTAAAGAACGCAGTACACTCATTTGGAAAAGTGTAGGGGATTGTCTCCTGGTGTACTGCCTAATCACCACTAAAAGGACCCTACTGGAAATAAGTCTGCTTCTAGATCCAATCCAACAAAAGAATATTGCAATGATAGCTTTAATTTCATTAGCTTTTTGGCAAATTTTTAATGAAGATATTTAGAAAAATTCAGCTTTTATAGGATTTGGCTATTTGGCTAATGACAGAGCTTAAACACTGGGCCCAGTTTACCTGTATTCCTTTAAGCCCCCTCCTCCAATCCCAATCAAACTTGAAGCCAAGCCCCTGCTCCCATCAGACACAGATTGTAGGATCTCAAAATGGTAAAAAATTAGCAGCTTATTGTGGTGTCATAACAGCTGAATAAAAATATCTCAAAATTGCACAGTGTTTCTAGGTGCAAGGGGTTAGCCCTTGTGACCTACCCCATTGGTTTCCATCGGAAATAGTTTAACCTCTTGATTGTTTAAAAGTAGGACACATCAACCTGGAAAGCGGGACATTGCGTTCAAAATTTGGATGTCTCTAATTTGAACTTCTGAAGGTAGGAGTTTGGGAAAAACCTGAACGAAGTTTAAAGATTGACTGTCATTCATGGCCAAAAACAATTAAACATTCTATTGACCAAATTTGAAACATTTAATTAAGAATTTACTACAATTTGAATGAAAGCAAAATCCCTGGCTATCAATGGATGGATAGTCAAATAATGCTTTGCTGCATTATTTTACACCCTAGTTTTTCAGATTCTGTTTCTGGTTAAATGTTACAGTTATCCTGCTAAAAAAAAAATGTTTCCAAACTGCTTTTTCTATGACACTGAATGGATTTTTTATGACAAATTTGAACAGTGTCTGATAAATTGTTGAGAATTTCTTTTATGAAAATTCATTTTAAATGCAAAATGCCAATATAAGTACCTCATACTTGTAAACTATGTAATATTTTTACCCATTTAGACCCTGGCAACCTCTGTTGTTCAAGTGTTTCTGGCAAAGAATGGAAACTCGTGGGTGAAACATTGTTGCGGTGTAGCCTGCTTTGTGAAGGATAATCCTAACAGGTCTTACTACATAAGGGTATATGATATCATTGTAAGTTATTTTAATTTGTTTGTATCCATGACATACAGTACAATTGATTAAGTACTTCAATAGAAACAGGCATGAATCCAGGATTTCAGGAATACTCTTTTAGGAAGTGAGAGGTTCACTGACTTTCTAAATTTCAACAGTAAAAATAGAATGTAAAATAATAGTGAACCTGTACTACATAACACAAACAAAATAAAATACAATTATAATAGTGGGACGTCGGTAAAGTATAGCTCACAGTTGTGTACAAATTCCTATAAGAGTTTCCAATAAAATATTTTGATTCACATTGAATCTTGAAGCGAAAAGGCAGTTTCAAACCTACCACCACCCCCTAAAGTTTTCTAAATTTACAAAAAAAAAAAAAATAAATAAATTGGAGAAATTGAAAATTACTTTCAAAATTTTAGTCAGAAAATGCCATTTCCGTCCATCTAGAAGTGCCATACACATAAAATTTCATACCTCAGCCCTAACCATTGTGGAGCTGAGGTAGTATGGACCATCCATCTATAAAATTAATTTTCCTGGCCCCACCCTCTATTTCGAATTCCTGGATCTGCCCCTGGTATATCACCAAGACACTAGCCATAGCCTGGTGTAAAATTAACAGTTAAAATGATTGGTATTAAGCTTGTTAGATTAGTGGTATCACCAACAAAATTATTTTTTTATTTATTTTTTTTCTGAAGAAAGCCTTTGCAGGGTGGGGATAATAATTGTTTGTTATTCCGGAATTAAAGAAATTCAATTCAGCGTATTATGGGAAATTAATTGCAGCTTACAATGAATAGTTAGCTGCTGGATGCAAGACAGAAACATAAAAAGCGTTTCCAAATCCAAACTCTATACAATTCCATGTTTTACATTTAGTATGAATCCACAAAGTATGTTTTATTCAAAACACTAACTTTCCCAATGACAGGTGGCCAAAGTTGGGAGTTGGCTTCAATATCATTATCAACATCATCATTTTCATTATTTCTTCATCACCATCATCATCATCATCATCATCATCATTATCAATCATTTCATCATCATTGATTCATTATTTTTATCATCATCATCTTTATCATTAGATCTTCATCATCATTACATCATCATCATCATCAGTGTGAACAATAGAAATCATCAACCTGTTAGTGTTTATTTGAAAAACTAAACAGATTGATAATTATGCACATGATCCATTTAAAAAGTATTTTGAAAACATTGTACAGTACTTCGTTTTAACTTATGACTCACTACTGATGATTAACTGTATTTGTCCTATGAATGGAAATTGTTAAACAGTAATTGAATCTATAGTAAACTGTACAGTATATTGAGAAACAGCAATCAGTCACCAAATGATCTGCTCATTACAATGCAAAACTAAAATTTGTCATACTTTTAGGACTTCCACTCGATAAGTTCTGAATTACCCAATGCTCTGTCATAAAGATATGTAATACTTTATGCCAGGAAACCTACGTACAAAGGATATCCTGTGAGTGATTTGCCTGGCAGACCATTTATGACATCTCCGATTCAACTGCTTAGACCTTGTGATTCCATTCACGAGCTTGTCAACAAAATCACTATAAAAACAAACCCCTTTTCCGAATATGTCTGCTGGTAATTGTATATAAATCTTGCAGTCAATTAAATCAGACAATCATGATGATGAATATGCTCCTGCAAGACTGATCTATTAGACTGCTCTTAACAGTAGCTTGATCAGTTGTTTCCATGTTACATCTAGGATTATAATACATTCAGAAGACTCGCTTTTCTAAATTTAAAGTCGCTACCAAATTGTCTTAAATTCAGAGATCCTGTAATTTCTTGTATTATAATTGGATTTTACCATGTTGTCAATTCTGAAAACTGTGAAATATGATATAGTAAGTGTAATCGATTGTTATTCTACTTGTAAAGTCCTGTTTGAAGCTGCCACCTGTCATGTTTTCTGAATTCTTATAAGTGCAATTTTTTTGATTAATTATTATTTAATGTATTATCAATGGCTTACTGTTCCAAATTGATAAGTGATTTTTGACTTGAAAAAAAAATAGAAATAACAAAGTGAAATTTTGAGGTAAAGAAATTGATGAAAATTTTGTTCGGGTGGTCTTTCTACCGTCCGCCCTACTATTGTTAAACCATGACATACTGGCTATTCCATCAGATCTTTACAGGAATGTTCTGTGGGCATCTAATAAATGTACATAATCATATACTGAGAAAATATATATTTTTTTAATGACACATAACAACTATGTTCAAGGTCATAAATTTAATTAATTTCAATCTTTTTACCAGCCATATGTGACTTGGTAAATATTATCCGAAATTTGAAAATTTTTTTTTTCTCAGTGTCTGATTATGTTAATACAGTAATATTAGTATTGCCCTGCTTGATAAATCAGAGTTGATGATCTAGTTGCATATCATTTTTCTGTTCATTTCACTAACAATTATTTTATAGAAACATGCAATGGTTTGGGAGCAGGAACTTTACAATCAGTTTAGATACAAGAAGCCAAGGCCATTTTTTCATACATTTTGTACAGACGTAAGTATGACACACCCCTATACCTATCCCTCATCTTTCCCTGTTTTTGGGATCAGGCTTTTTCTTGAGTGATTCTCTCCTACTGTCTGCTGTTCCTCCACATCTATATTTTCACTGCTCAGTCATCTAAAAGTGCATCTGTTGCTTTTTCCAATCGTTCTTTGATGGTAGCCATTATTATTACCTACTGCTGCTGTTGCTACAGTACTAATGATTGTTTTATTCATCTTACTTATTAGTGTGATGTTTTTGTTATTTGTTGTACAGTTAGTTATTTATAACAAATACAAGTTCCTCTTCAAATATAATTTATTCTTCATACTTAGCTGTACTTATTATTTCAATTGTGTTAACGTGAACTGTAGCAACAATCCGCATAGGTAATACACACACACACAGATGTACAGATAATATATATATGGAGCTACAGATCGATGTCTGCAACAACAGTTTGATATACAAAACTAACGTGATTGACTTACAGTATAAAAGCAATTAATAGTATAGTGCTTTCTATAAACTTTAATATAATTATTATACTAACAGTAGGTTAAATAGATGTATTTAAATATTTATTTTCATGTACTGTATTAATTCAATCTTTGTACAATAATTTCCACTAGTGTATGATACACAACTATAATAATTGCTTCTTTTTGTCGGCTGAAATTTTTAAACCTTGTTTTGTGAACCTGATGCCAGATAATAATGCCAAATAGTAATATAGTAACCTGATGCTAAATAATAATAATAGTCATTTAAATAATTAAATTTTTTATATTTTTATCCAGACTGCTGCTGTTATATCTTAGTATATTTTTGTTTCATGATTAAATAATAATAATAATAATAATTAATACTAATAATAATAATATTAATAATTGTTGTTATGATTATTATTGTTATTTTTATTATTATTATCATTATTATTGTTATTATTAGAAGAATTAAATAAATATAAATCCTGTATCAATCCATTTACCGTTAAAGACCACCACTTCTGATTATTATACAAGCAACTAATGGAACTATAGAGTGAAAACCAAAGGCCACTCTCAGTTTCTTTTTTACTAAAAGATTTGTTTTTAATTTGACAATAAAATTTTATAATTATTTTCTTCTAGCCTATATTTCATTCATTTATTTATTTTCCAGATCATTACAAAAGCTTCACAGTAAATGCTTTCATTAGAAACATTTAAATAAAATAATCTCTCATTTTAAAGATTTTTTTCCTGCCTTCCTATGAAGATCTTTCTAACGCCAGGCACCCTCTGCTCACGATGGTCGTCGGCTGACGCGTTGCTATGAAGAACACAACGTGACAACGCTCGCGCAACAGATCTTTTTTTATGATGATTAGTTTAGACTGCTACTGACAATCAGCAGACAGCGTTGCATCGTCTATCGCTCACAGAGAACAGAGTTGGATTCGTTGTGCGACGGCGCTACGACCGTCGTACGGCGTACTGAGTGTCGGCGTATAGAGTGCCTGGCTTCACGCCACTTGACATGTACTCGGTTCACTAATGCAGCAAGCAGCAGCTGGAATATATTTCATCAAATGAATTTACAACATTCCAAAATCAATTGTCATTTGTTGGCATTTTAAACCAAATCTGCACTTGAGCTGACCATAAATCTCCAAGATTACAATAATCCCCCCTTAAGTATTGGGGATGATGTTGTTTATGGTACTCTATACCATAGTAATCTTCTTATCATCAATATTGAAATTTATTAATAATTATAATATATTTGTAAATTTTTTGGATTTTGTTACCACCATAATGTAATTTTCAGATGCTAAGAAAACATATAACGCCTACTGTAAATTTAAAAGGTAAAACATAATGTATGAGAGTACAGTAGTGTTTTTTAATTGAATGTAATGTATTAATGGACATCATAACGGTTTACTCTAACAATTTCATGTTCTGAATTTCTAGATGTGTTATGAATATGTATTTCAATTAATTGTTTTGTTTCTATTTTAGTCATGTTGGGCTGGTTTGAATTTTGCCAATGATATTGAAGCTGAGAATTTTGGTGGAGTTATTATTGAGAAGATTAGTATGAAGCAGCAACGGAGAGGTAAAATTATTGGTTGGTTGATTGATCACTGTGGGTCTTCTTTGGAATCGACAACTGTAGTCGACAGGCCACATTCGTGTCTTTGTAGAGAACACAACAAATGAAAGTGCACTGTAGTGCTTGTGTACTCTGCACACACAAATTCAAATGTTGATAGTGTACAGTAAATAATAATGTAAATAAATAATAATATTAAGTGTAAATAAATAATATTAATTCAACAAAAGTTAAAAAGGGCCACCAAAAAGGAGAAAAAAATCCTTTTTAGATATTGAATAGATAATTAAGTATTGCAACGTAAAATAAAGAAAACAAAAAATCTAAAGATTTTTATTTTCTGGATGTCAAATTGATTTATGGTTTACTAAGAATATAGTACCTTGATTTAGAAATAAGCTGGTATTGACTACAAGCTTATAAACTCTAACTGCGTAATTATTTTGCAGTTTGTATTTCCTTTTCCTGTTACTTTTTAAAGCTGATTCAAAAGAGTACCATTAGTAAAATCCCTATTAAGGGGAACCTTCGGGACCAAAAATAGTGTACACGGGTGTCCCCTGAGTAGCGTTTAGAAATTCTTCTTCCTTTTATTAGAAAATTTCATTTTTGAAGGCTGCGGCTTCACTGGTCCTAGCTTTTGCAATTTATATGGCTACAGTTTGTGGTTCATATAGTCTTTTAATTTTCAGCTAAAAAAATGTCTTCTTAAATATGCGTCAATAGGGATGTTCCGAATGAGGGTTTATGTTTATTAAATAAAAAATAATATATGAAACAAAATGATTTTACTATCAAATTAATTGTGTATTTTGGGATTTTAAATTCTGAAAGCATAAAAGTGTCATGATTTGCATTCTCTGCTGTTCTCATTTTAAATGTTTGAGTCACTTCTTATAAGGTTTTTATTATTGTTCGTCCTTCCTTAAACTCAGAAAAACGTCGCACTGCGCCACCGGTTCCACCAGCCAACTCGACTAATAATACTGCACCGCCTTTGCCTGGTGAGTCACCATTGAAGTATTTATTATTTTTTAAAATCTAAACAATAACAGATATTGTTCTAATTTAGTTTTTTTAAATAATAATAATTTTTTTTTAAGCTTTTTTGAGAAAAACATTTATATAATAAATTAATTGTAATTTTGTTTGTATTCACAACATTATATTGAATCTCTTTTAGTATTATTGTGTACCCTTTTTTTGATCAGTGTCAACAGATTGAGAGTATTAAATTTATTTCCTGATTGATAATTCTCGATTCAATGAATATAATTTTGTAGTTAAAATTGGATTTAGCTATTAATAGTGACTCTATTATTAGGTGAAATACAGTAATTCCTTCTGATGTTAAACAGAATAGAATGTTTATATTGTAGTCTTTGTTTATAAAACCGAAATGTGTGTAAAAGATTTGTTTTTATATTTTTATCTCGAAAAAAATACAATTATCCATTTTGATCTATTAATGATTTACATTGATCTATAATTGATCTACACCTTTATGAAAGGCAGTGGCTATAATTAAATCAGTTCCCAATTGTGGTTGGATGTTATTTTGAGTCTGGAGTGATTTGAAAAGTAATCATCCAATCAGAATGTGGAATTGTTTAATATGTGGAGTAACAATAGCCACTGCCTATGTTTGATTTGATATTAACTCATGCAATGGTTCTATGATGAACCACAATTTGCTGCACATTTTGACCACTTAATTGTCAACTTCTTCAGTCCATCGAAGTCAATCGGCGAGAGCACCTGCTCGACCCGCACCTAAACTTTCTTCCCCAAGTTTACGAGGTACAGTAGAACAGAGCAGTACGTTAATGCTCAGTCTTGTATGATACTATGCTTATGCCACTCTATGCTGTTGCTTTTATAATGTTAGTCTGATATTGATACTAATATGAGTTTACAGTACATGTGGCAAAGACAAGCCAAACCAGTCATTCGTCGCAAAAATTGATTTTGTGTTAATAATACAGTGTTAGAGAGTAAAATAATAGCTATAAAATGGTAAAAAAAATCATTCAAATCAGACATTTCCTTATGAAGTTACAAGCGTTTAACCACACAGCTGTTTAAAGAACAATATATGAGAAATCAGCCTTTAAAGTTTATGATTTCAGGCATTTCTCATGCAGAAACTATCTTTAAATCCTTCAAAAGTGTCGTTTTAACATTGAAAATTGGGAAAATAACAGCATAGGATGGTGTGTAGATATATATAGGTTAGTTTAGTGCAATAAAATAGATTTTTTAAAATTTGACATTTTAGCATGTTTTGGCCATTTTCTCTAAAACACGATTTGCGACGAGTGACTGGTTTGGCTTGTCTTTGCCACATATGTTAATGTCAGTGTGTTACAGTATATGTCTTCAGGGGTACAGTATGTGTAGGTTTTGTAGCTGCTATGCTGTGTTGATTCCATTTGAACTGAACAATGTGATCATACTACATAGGAAATGTCCTATAAAAGTTGTGATTATAGACACTGCTGTGTTATTTTTTGCTGTTTGCTAATGTGCATGGGATTTCACTTTCCCAGGAGGAGCTTAAAACAACCATTAATGTCTGGAGTTCCAATCTTACATTTTTAACCACAGTATTTATAGGAAATACTGTACATCTTTTATAATATTTTTTAGAAATATTGGGTTCACTGCTTGATTTTTGCATGATTATATTTCAGTGTTTTATTTAAGCATGTTTTCAACCTACTTTGAAACTATTAGCTTTAATAATAAAATAACATTGATAATAGTAAATTAAGCATTTAGATTTTTATTTAAATTATAGACAAAAATTAATAACAGAATGAATGCTTCAAATTATATTTCTTTAATAAAGAGTATTTAAGGGGTCTTGCAAAAACTATTTTAATGCGAGTACCGCGTTATCGGCTGTTTTGTCGCTGATTTTCACTAACGCGGCATATGGGCGTGGCCTAACATTCACCGTTCACGAGCTAACGAAATAACTAATGAATATGCATGATAGCTAACTCATTCTGTTTACCGCGGCACTCGCGGTACGTCGTCCACGGGGTAGAAGTTTGTTGTTTACGTTTACGAAGAATTCTGTATGAGACAAATTCTGTACGAACCTACGAAAGGTTGATGGAGCACGTCGGCAATTTTTGTATTATTTTACTTTCACCAGTCAGTTACAGTCAAGTGTAAAAAAAAAAACGATCTAGGGCCTAGTCCAGCCATTAGAGTTAGGCTTAGAGCCGGCTTAGCTGGAGGGTACTACTACCGTAGTAATCTAGCAACTTATGTAGTAGTATAGGTAGCGTGGCTGGTAGTTTTAGTACTGTAATTATAATTCATAGGCCTAGTAGTAGTACTTTATGCCTAAAGGCTTTATAATTGTAGGCCTTATTTATTATACAGTTCTGTATTATTATTTATTTATATAAAGTGACTATAGGAGACTTCTTTCTTGGACATGTCTCCCAACTGAATTCGTGCCTCTGGATTAGAAAGAAAATTGTACTGAATATAAATTATGTTTTCTAAAATAAAGATTGAAAATGAATCTTAAATCTTTACATTTTAGCCAGATCTATCTATTTTAGTTACTGTTTACTAGTCCGATTAATTAAAACTATAAAGGGCCATGCATTAATTGACCTAAACTATTTCCGCCTGATACCGTACCTGTCATCAGCGCCCAGGTCTGCCTACCACACGTGGTCCGTTTACAAAAAAATTGTACTCTAGTCTATAAATACCAGGCATATTAGAGACTCCGTGTGCACAGCCATGACGAATGTTCTAAGTGGAAGCTTTGAAATGTCTGGACTCCAAGACTAGAAACAACTTATGACCGCATCGCGGTAGTCGCGTTATGCTACAATCTGCCGATTTGGGTAGACTGCAGACAGCTAATAAATATTCATGACCTACCGCGGTAGCAATCTTATGCTTCACTGATCTGCCTCATTAACGAACTCGCAGTAGATGTGATAGTGATAAGGGCGATAACGCGGCAATTGCGTTAAAATAGTTTCTGCACGACCCCTAACTGATAGCCAAATTTGAAATCTAATCCAAAAAATTATTAATTAAAAATATCACACGTGAAAATACATGTAACGTAATTTTAATTATCTAAAAGAGTAAATTATAACATAATCTTATTTTTAAAATATATTTCACAGCACAACGGAATGCCAATAATAATGCTTTATTTAATACTATAAACTATGATGATTAAGTGATTGTGAAAAAAAAAAGAAAAATCTAGATTCAGTTAATATAATAATTGTATTCTTTGTACAATTGCTTGTTAAGTATTGGACTGTTTTCCTCAGTATTCAGGTACTTTTGTGTAGACCAGTAGGCCTATGTTGATTCAAAATGCCTTCACAAAAGAAAAAAACGTAGAAGCAATAATGTTGTTGTCTATGGAATAAAAAAAATAGCCAACCTCTGTCAATAAAAAGTAACAATATTAACATTAAAGATCTAGAATTTTTAACATATTATACTGTATTTTTATTACAATATTACATAATATAATATTAAAAATACTTTTGAAATACATGATACAAAAATATAGTCTTTAATAATTAAGTGATCACGTTTTAAACCAAGTATAAGTGCTTAAAATGAAACAGCTGCTCTTTTTATCATATTTTGGCATGCAAGATATTTTTGTAGTTTATTTATTTTACAACTTTTTGTTTTATGTTTCGTTTGTTACTGTAATTGTACATTTTATTTTTTGGGAGATAATTATGGTTATTTTTTACACAATATTTATTTTAAAACAAACCTTTAAAAATGATTTTAAAACAACCAAAATGTTGATGTAATTATGGTTTGCCTATTCAGAAAATTGAATTAACTCATATCAATAATTTGAGTATTTCACAGTGAGTCGCATGTCAAATACAGTGCAAGTTTATAATTGCCCATAATCATAGTGTTTATTATTTTGCTGTCCATTATGCAGTGATGTATCGTAGGGGTCATCAATCAGTTTTTATTAGGCGAGTACAAAACATATAGTAAGGAGAAAGGGGTACACTGTATATTATTAAATTATTATTATTATTATTATTATTATTAGCCATTCTTTGTTATTTTTGGCTACCAGTGACTAGTGTACCTAGTATGATAAATAGGCCTTCAGGTCACACACATCTAGTCTAAGAAGACAAAAACTAAAAACCAATTTTACAATTACTGCCCTACAGTATTTATGAAAATAGAAAAAAAAAATGATCTCAGAATAACAAGAATTTTCAGTTTATTATGTGTTGTTTTGGGGCAGGGGGATTGGTAACAGAAAAGAGTATGTTTTGTACTCTCTTTGGCTCAATAATGAAAAAAATGATGACCTCATAGTATAGATTATTGATGATCATGATAATAATATAGAGGTTTACTGTATACCGCACCTTTAGCCAAGGGATACAAGGCACTGGTAATGTTGTTATTAAAAGAGAACTAGCAAAACGATTTTTTGTTTTAAGAGTGGATTTTTGCCATTTTTGTGTGCATGCTGTAACAATCACAATTTACAGCCATGGTTACAGCATACACGCAAAGATCGTGCGCGGCGGATACCCTACGCGGCGCTATTTACACGATCTTTTGTTACTTTTTCGCCAGTGACGTCATGGTAAAATCGTATATAATCGCCTATAACTTCATTAAAAAAAATCCAAAAAACGAATTTAAGGTGGATTCTATTATTAATGGCATGTCAAAAATCCTCTCTAGAACAAAAAATCATTTTGCTAGTTCTCTTTTAACTCTCTAATCATATCCATAAACAAACCAGCACAAAGTGATACTGGATAATGTTTGCGTCTACAAAGCACTGATGCTTATCACAATTGAACAGCGCCGTCATCATAGGCAGGATAGTTTTACAATGAAGGGCTGATTTAAGAATTTAAAGCAAGGACTGATTTTGTTACACCTGCATATGCACATACTGTGTTGAGAATAATTTCAGGCACTAGTATAATCACCAGGACATACATTTGCTAGCACATGACCTCTGTATGGACACTCAAATGCAATTCGACCCAATTCCTTCACTGTCACTCATGGATATTGCAATATTATTGTAACTTATTATCTCAAATTAAATGTGTATATACAAGACAATCAGTAGTGATTTATGTTATGATAGTTGTATAATATTCAAATTTTGTATGTTTCTTCAAATGGTAAAGTCATATTGAATAACAATCACATTGATTACAGCTAAAAGATGAGGAAGATGTTTATTAAATTATTATTATTATTACTAGTGATTATTATTATTATTATATTATTATATAATTATTATTGTTATTATTATTATTATTATTATTATTATTATTATGTAAATGTATTATATATTCTGCTAATAGACACTACTAGTATCTTAATGTGTATGTATCTATACACATTTTATATAATAATATGTTGGTATTCCCTCTACAGAGGTTCACCATACACCCAACCAGATAAGCAATGACAATAAAGAAAGGAAGAAAGACAAGAAAAACAAAGGGAAGAAAGGAAAAATAACCAAAGCGGACATTGGTCTTCCATCAAATTTTCAGTAAGTGTTCTGCAGTAGTTGAAAAGTTTACATCTTTTTTCTACATCGATATGTCCAAACACTTCAATCATATTTTTATGAAAGTAAGTAAGTGTGTACTTAGTATATATTTATAGGGAAAAAAAACACAGTGGCATATCCAGGAAGTTGTGTACAGGGTTTGAACTTCCTTAAAATGTTCCATCAGCAAGAAGTTGCTGTGGACTCTAGATTTACTACGGCAATTTTTTCTTCTTCTACTGCAACAATCAACAGTTTTATTGTTTGTAAGGGTAAAATCCGTGGCTAGGCCTAGCCTTGGTTAGGCAACCCAACATCTAAATCTTGCTGTCGATTCTGGGATTTACCACAGCAGTGGAAGACCCTACAGCAATTGCTCTCTGTGCTGTCGGGAAATTCGAACCCTGGTCTCATTGTTTCACTGTCTGTGCAATACCATACTCGTAATATTGAAAATAGATTCTACTATGGCAGCCATGCTTCTCAGTTTTTCCCATTTTATATTAACAGTGGCAGCTCCAAAAGTTTGCCAACTAACATGGTGTATAACACTGGTCTAAACCTAAAGCCTCACTCAGTGTTTTCCGGAATAGAATCCTGGGAGGGTACATGTGGAGAGATCTATTTTGTGAATACTTACAGTACCGAAATGAACCGATATATGCCAATTTCCTTTTAAGAACTTACCTTGAAAATAATGGAATAGTCCTACCGAGGCATATATAATGGAGTATAACATTGGTTTAATCCGACGTTCCGCAAACAAAAAAACATTTTTGGAGGCCCACAAAGCCGCCTGGAAATTTTAAAAAAATGAAAAACAAAGAGACGTTTTATCATGGAGAAAATAATTTTTAACAAAGCCGCTTTATTGTTACAGCGAATGTGTCGCTTGCACATGCTGCTAAAGTGACAGATGATGCGTGCTGTTTGAGTTATAAGCGGTTTTTTTGTCCATGCCCCCTCGGGAGCTAGACATTATGTTATCGTCTAGTATTAACCCTGTAAGATCGAGTATATCCGGTATGGAGGAATGATGGGATGAGTCATGAGCTAAAGATAAAACTAAATATAAGACCTGTCCTAGAAACATCACTGAAGTAAACAACAACACACATTTCTTGATAACCGAATGCCCATGTGGATACTTTATTACTAAACATATTACCTGTATAGTAAGGTAGTCTTCAAAGTTGCGCAGTAACAGAGTGTGCGTAAAAGTTTTTGGAAGAAGGAGAAAGCTATGACGTGTGGCTGAACCGTGTTTGGTTGAACCATGGTAGAAAAAATAAACAATCAACAATTGTGTGGGTGGGGGACACAAAATGTACGGTATTATTTATTTAATAAAATAATATTTAATTTGTATACAATGAAATTTTATCACTGAGAGAACAGATAATGATGTCAAAATATTGTATATACAGTAGAACCCCTCATTTACGAACCCCTCATTTACGAATTCCCGATTTTACGAATTCCCGATTTTACGAACGTAATATAAAGGTGATGACGTCATAAAAATTGAAGCGGAAGATTAAAAAAAAAAAAAAAAAAAAAAACCCGCTCGAATTGTATAATCTTTATAGAGAGTAGATGGAGCAACCACCTCCCATGTAATTCTCAAGTGAAGGAGGCCCTCTAACGGGCCTCTTCAAAGTCAGTGTTTTTTATGGCTTCACACAATGTGCATGCGACAAATTTTACTTCTCTTTCAAACATCGTTTTCAGCTTTAAAATCTAACGTATGTAAATGAGGGGTTCTATTGTTTATGGAGGCAACATGATTTGGTATGTTGGTCCCTGACGCTGCTGAACTGCTGGGCCGCGTCTTGGTGCCTGGAATCGCGTAAATAGGCCGTAAAGTAAAAAGTTTGCGGAACGCTGGTTTAAACCTAAAGCCTCACTCAGTGTTTTCCAGAATAAAATCATAGCAGGTTACAAGTGGGGAGATTTTGTGGTTGAGGATCGCCCTGACTGTGCCTGTAAAACTCAGTGGTATGGATTGGTAATCAAACAAAACGCTGTTTACATCGACAGATTACATGTTGTGGCATTGGCAGTGGTCAATGCTTGTCCGATTGGGAAAACTCTTCCGCTGATTTGTCCAGATTTAATGTACCACTATAGTGTTTGATTGATTGATATGTTTTCTTTGGTCCTTGCACTTAAATATAAATCTAATGAATACGAATGTTTACAGACTGATATTTTTTTTTTTTTTTGTATTTAGACATGTTAGCCATGTTGGATGGGATCCAGACAAAGGATTTGATGTAAGCAGATTAATTTATTATCTCTTCAAATTGAGGCTCTTCATTTCTTTTAAATTAGTTATTGAATTCCCTTCCAGACATGCTAGAATATTTGTAGAGGGCCTTCCTCTGTAAGATCTTCTCAAGGCACGGAAACCGTATTCTGTCCACAAATCACTTAGGAAAACAGAAAAAGAAAATTAATCTTAAAAAAATAATTTAATTAAAAAAATGATAAATAATTTAAAAAAAACAAATAAATAAAATAGAATAAAGAGACAAGTCGTTCAGGTAATGACCAGAAATGGTACAATATTAAACAATCTGAACACGAAAAACGGAAAGAAAATGCGCACTCCCGATGTTTAGATGGCATCGCCACCACAACCATGTACAGGCAGGTACCAGAGTGTCAGTATGATGGGTTCCATTAGCTCCCTACTTGCCACGGTATTGCACTGATGATACATGCATGGTTGTCCTGAATGACTCTACACCATCTCTGTATATCCCTGCACTTGAGTGCACTGTATAATAATATTTTGCTTGAATGTTTTTTTTTTGTAGACCAATAACATGGACCCGACAGTGAAAGGCTGGTTTGAATCCATAGGTGTAACAGAAGCTTTATTAAAGGATAAAAACACAGCTAAATTCATTAATGACTTCATTGAGGAACACGGTGGCATTGATGCTGTCAAAAAAGAAGCTGAGCGTATCAAACCTGGTATGTAGATTCTTTTTTAGCTTTCACAAGTTAAAATATTTTACTAATTAATGGAATTATTTTAACAATGTGTATTACAGAGTAAAGGCGGACATATGCTGCATCCTATGGTCATTGGCTGATTTGATTCCAAAGAGAACCAGGCGGTACCACCAGTTTATAGGGGTCAATGAAACAGGGCACAAAAGATTAGTAGGGGGTAACCCCAGTGTACTGGTTCGTACATCCCCTGTTGTCTTGTGATAGGACTGCCATTTTGAAGAGTAATATCACTGTTTGCCATATCCTTTGCCCAGTGCCTAAAGCTGAATAAAAAAGTTTAGTAGGGGGCTACTATAATGATATAATATAAGGAAAACATGACATAATATAAGGAAAACATTGCATAGGACTAGATTGTAAATAAACATATATCAGATATCATTTGATAATTAGGTCTGTACGACTAGAGTATAATTTAATATGGTTTATACAAATAGCTCTAATCAATGAATTATAGTCCTATGCATAGTTGTGAAGGATAGCAATTTCCAGACAGAGAAAATCACAAACTTCAGATGGGAGAGCCAACCCAAATCTGTGAGCTGATTGTCAAAGGCAAACTGCCTTGGACAATCAGCTCACAGAGAGCCGACAGTTGTATGACTATTGTACGTTGCAGTGTTTGCCAAGCTTAATTCTCTGTATATCAAATGCACAGTAATTGATGATACACATATGAACTCTAATTTATATCAATTAGTGTGCATTGGTATACAGGAATTTCCATTAATCCACATTAATTGATATCAATTACTATTCATTGATATACAGCAATTTATATTAATGCACTGTAATTGATATCAATTACTGGGCATTGATGATACAGTCATTTCTATTAATCCACAGTAATTGATATCAATTACTATACATTGATGATACAGTAATTTCTATTAATCAACAGTAAATTGATATCAATTTTTGTCTATCAATGCACAGTAATTTCTATTAAACTGCAGTTTTTGTGAGTTAAAAACTATTATTAAATAATACTTCATTTTTTACTTTGTATTGAACATTTTGGCTTATTTATTTTATTATTTACGAATTAATTTTATTTAGTTCTAAAAATGAGCTTTGGTATATTAAACGATTACTTTTTAGCACATCTCCAGCAAGATTAAAAATAATAGGTTAAGTATAATAATGCAGTACATACAAATGTTTTATATACAAATATTTGATATACATTGAATTATGTTTTTTTTTTTTATTATATATCATAAATATTTTTTAACAGATGCACCTCCTCCACCACCACCATCAGATCGTTTTTCTCAACCACCTCGTCGAGAAAGTGCATTGCCACCCCCACCACCATCTCGTCGAGACTTGCCTCCTCCTCCTCCCTCAAGAGACAGCAGAGCCAGCCCACGTCCCCAAAGGGCACCAGCTCCTCGTCCACCATCACAGTCCTCCCGAGGCCTTCCTCCATTACCCCCCAACCCAAGTCAACCACCCCCAATTTCTAGGCCTGGACAATCACGTGGTCCACCACCTCCTCCAGTAGGTGGTGGTGGTGGTGGTCCTCCTCCCCCACCTCCGCCTCCTCCACCATCTGCTGTTGCTGCACCACCACCCCCGCCACCTCCTGTACCCTCGGGTGGTGGACCTTCAATGGGTGGGGGCGGAGGAGGAGGTAGATCTGATCTTTTAAGTCAGATCCAGCACGGAAGAGATTTGAAACCAGTAGAACAGAACAATACTCCCAAGGACACACCAAGAGGGGCATTACTGGATCAAATTAGAGGTGGCAAAAAGCTAAAGAGGGTGAGTCAGAGCAGACTTGTTTTTGGAAATACATAAAAAAAATCTAATAATAAATGAAATTGAAATTTGTTATTATTCCGATTGAGATTATTTAAATACAATTCGCGCAGACTTTATGATAAATTTTTATATTATAATAAATTATTGTATAAATTTTACTTTTTATTTTTTCTTACAGATTAAACTATGTAGCCTTATAAACCACAAAACATTCGTTTCTTACATAGTTCAATGAAAATATTTTTCATTATTGTAATTTATTTTAAACTTATTCCCCATTCCTTTAACCCCCTCCCCATTATTTGAGGAGCTACTTCACCAAACACAATTTATTTCTATGTTTTATTCAAAAAACATATTAAAGTTAGTCAGATAAAACAAACCTATTTTTTTTTTGTTAACTTACATTGTATTCCTTTCTACCTGTTCAAACTACTGTATGAATATTTGTTATACAACTCTCAAGTTCGGTTTAGGCAACACTTATTAAACCCTGTTTCACAAACGTTTTCTGCCTTGTATGGTTTCAAATGAAATAAAACGTTAATTTCCATCTGTTAGCACACCACTTTCAAAAGAAATTAATATATTTTTAAAAATCTTTTTATCTTCCCAGCTACCATCATAAATTGTTTGATAAATTATCATTTCTGCCTCACATTTATCGAATCCAATTTACTGAACATGGAAGCTACTCATGTTCTTTATACAACTACACTCATAGGACCATGAACATGGGCTTAACTTGCGTCCTTTACTACTTTGTTTACATCGCACGCATTTTTATTCTTTATAATATTTTTTTTTATTAAATTGTCTTCAGACTAAATGATTTTGACAGAGAAGTTGTGCTACATATATACTGTATTTGAAAAAGAAACTAAACAAGCTTTAAAAAGTCTTTCCTATTGACCCAACCATGACATACAGTATATGCCCATATTTTTAAAACAAACTTTAGTCTTACTTTGAATTAGAACTTCATTTAGGCCTATTTGCAACTTAAACTTCAATTTGTATTTATAAACAAGGTAGGCAAAATTCTAAATCAAGTCCTAGTTTTAGTTAGGTGAAGACAGCTGGCAAGCAACGACTGTCAAATGGTCAAACTAACCACTGAAAAGGGATCATTTTAATAGCAGACAAACCTTTTGAGATCCTGTAACGCGGATGAATAATAAGCTGCTGACTGTTGTTTAAAAATACATTTCCACATTATTCATATTAGACCATCATTCATTTTCTATAATAACTATAAATAGTTGTTAACATATAACGATAGAGAATTTGAACAGATTCACAGAATAAGTGCTTTCATTGAAGAATATTATAGTGACACCCCGATTGAGGGCAGTGCCATCATCTCTGTTGTTGTTACTGTGAAAGCTACTGTGACCAAAACATGAGGGGATTTTGTGCACGTCAGGAACTATTGCACATGGCTAGCGAAACACGTTAATTTCGCCTTTTGGAAGCTAAACTTGATGTCTCTTTTGTTGAACAAACCAAAGATACATCAGACCTACCTATACAATTGTTTTTATTCGTTTCACTCTATTGTGAGTTACAAAAGGCATGTTTTTATTGGGATAAATATATCAAGTCTGCAATTTAGTCTGATGTAGGCTTACTAAAAAATTGGCCTGCGGAGGTATCATTTTAGTCAAGGTTCACATGAATTAGTTGTAGTAGTCGAAGTGCAGTTTAAGAATATGAAATGGCGTAATTTTTTTTTTTAGCTACATCTATGACTAAAGTTTGTTTTAAGAATACTGGTGACTTTCCTTTTTTAAAACTAGTTTGGAACAATCCCCACATTTAAAAAAAATAAATATTATATGTGTAGGCCATTATTCTCTTCAGGTTAGTATGAATGAAGAACGCCCAAATATTGCCAAAAACGAGTCCATAAATCATTTGGGCAGCTTGCTAAGCAAGGCCCTGGATGACAGGAAAAAAGCTATGCAGTCAGGTATCTAGATGTCGAGTCATTTTCAATCTGTGGCACATTTTGGGGAAACATATTTGGTGTATTTTCATCTTCAAATGCCTGATATTTTGTTTGCATTGTTTAATATCTGTGCTAGTAGTGCATACAGTATCTGTATATAATTATAAATCATCTACATTCTATATTTGATACATATGGTTATTGCCCATTTGTTGTGTCTCTATATATACTGTAATAGCTATTTCATTTATTTTCCAGTTTATTAATTATCTTTATATCCATTATCAATCACATTCAACAATAAATTAAAGATTGGATTTTATGTAAGTTTTAAACAACCACATTTGAAAAATTAAAAAGTAATTGTTGCATTTTGTTTTCATTGTGATCCACCATTTTGGTATTCTTGGGGATCCATTAAATAACAAAAATAATATTTTTAACAAGGTTGTGAATTTTTCCATAAAGCACCAACGAGTATCAGGAAATTAGGTTCAATTTGGCTTTATCTATCATCACTATGAATATGGTGATTGGTTTTTCATGTTAGTTCGCTCTTTTGTTAAAATGAACTTAAACATAGACGTTTGATTCAAACATAGAACAAACTTTATTTCGAATAAAGTGAAGAAAGCCATGATTCAACGTTTCGACATTTAATAGGTCATCTTCAGGAATGATTCATAATTAAATGGAACTAAATTTTTTTAATCATAATATAAAGGAAAATAATTTGTTGGTTTTCTTGGTGAGTATAATTATTTTTACATTCATTAGGTTATATATGAAAGGGTGCAGTTGGGTTCATCATGGGCATCAGTTTTCATTGTGTCACATTGCTATGGGGTTGAATCATGCTGATACATACTCATTCATACCCACATTACTATCCCAGGTTGATCAAACTGAAAGAGATAATAATGACGCTGCAATGGAAGATGACACCGGCCTCGGTGCAGCTCTCAGAAAAGCCTTAGAGATACGATCTAATGCTATACGGTCAGGTAGGTCCTGGATGAATTAATACAGCTTCCAGGGCTTCGAAAGCTGCATGGAACACAATATTAGTGGTTGAGGGCACCCTACTAACTGAACACAAAAAAATAATGCATGCATTGATAGGACTTGCCTGCTATAACTCACAATTAATATAGTTAAATTATTAGTTAGTTCTTGGTAATCCATTAATTATTGATGATTGGGTTTTTTTTCTCATGGTTATTTCTTTTATGTTCACTTTTCCAACATATTACAAGAACAAATAATTGTGATTTTAAAATACATTTAAGCTAGTGATAATTACAGAAAACCACAATTTCTGCTCTATGTAAAATTATATTTTCTGTGATGAAATAAAAAAAAAAATCTTAAAATGTAATAATAAAAGAAAAAAAAAAAACCAAAATCAGTGGCGGGTTTAAAAGGGAAGGGGGAAGCCATCCCATTCCCCAGTCCTTGTATTTTTTTTTGTAAG
>NW_022722980.1:355540-357748 GCF_011630105.1 Anneissia japonica
CTATTAGTGGTTGAGGGCACCCTACTAACTGAACACAAAAAAATAATGCATGCATTGATAGGACTTGCCTGCTATAACTCACAATTAATATAGTTAAATTATTAGTTCTTGGTAATCCATTAATTATTGATGATTGGGTTTTTTTTTTTCTCATGGTTATTTCTTTTATGTTCACTTTTCCAACATATTAACAAGAACAAATAATTGTGATTTTAAAATACATTTAAGCTAGTGATAATTACAGAAAACCACAATTTCTGCTCTATGTAAAATTATATTTTCTGTGATGAAATAAAAAAAAAAATCTTAAAATGTAATAATAAAAGAAAAAAAAAAACCAAAATCAGTGGCGGGTTTAAAAGGGAAGGGGGAAGCCATCCCATTCCCCAGTCCTTGTATTTTTTTTTTGTAAGTTAAAGAAAATGTATAGAAAAAGAAAATTATTTTCAAATTTATGTCTGAGAGTGCCATTTTCGGCCATCTAGAGGTGACATAATCATAATTTTTTGTACCTCCATCCCAACCATGTACAGTAGACCCTCCATCTATGAAAGTCCCTGCCACTGGAAATGTATATATTTTCACTACTAACAGAAAAATTATGACACTTTTTCATGAGACAGTTCACAGTCTCACTATAGTTGATCATGTAACATTACCACACATGCTTGATGGGTAAGTATCATCTGCTGTCTGCGCATATCACTTACTAATTCACTTACGAATCAATCCTAGTTTGTTATTAGCTCCTATTTTGTGCTAGTTATATTTTTCTCAAAATACAATACAAGGCTCCCTCCAATTAATGATCCCTGCAATTAACACGTTGACTGCCAGACCTTTTAAGGTTCCTTCCCGTGTGCCAAAACAAGTTTACATGTACACTGTGACAGAACGTTTTATTGACTAGGCCAAGTGCCAGTTATCTTATCCGCTTTTGCATGGGTTGGAATATGTTCAAAGGGCGCCACCACTTGTGCCGCTCGAGTGAACTATCACAACAAACATACATACAGTACGTCATTTTGTACATTATCGTCTAGGTGTATCTTCCCCGAACTACCAGCTGTTGAGTCTAGTTCTACGTTTTATAACAAAGAAGTGATAAACGCTAGAATGTTACCCCAATTTTGACGAGTATACTCATCCCTGGCGCCCTCAGCAGCACCCTGTGGGCGAGTAGACTCGTCGCTGGCAGCCAACGTGTTAACGACCACCTCCAATTAAACCCCACTTTTTTGTGTTCCCAAATTCAAAAATTTATGTTATCTTACTTATTCTAATTTGAGTCCAAAGCTACTAAAGTCTGTGGAAATTCTGGTCTCAAAAGTGGTCCTTAATAGAGGGAGACCTGTATAATTATGTCGTCGTTTGCATTTTTGTGTATTTTGCTGCTTATAATTGCTGTTATGTGTGCTACATTTCATAGCAAATAGCATTTTTACTCAAAGAAGCAAATAATAGATCAAGTTTTCAACTTCGTATTATTACTTGCACAAACCTTCATTAACATCACAAAAGTGTTCAAGGTACTACTTGCTTCTAGTTTCTATGCTATTTGTAATAAAATGAGATTTGAAATGTAATATATACAATATTTTCTGATGGCCCTCCCAAGTTCATATTTGTAATCAATAGTCAACATTTTCAAATAAAATGAATTGTATTAGTTACTATATACAGTATTATAAATATTCATTTGATTTTAATACAATTATTAAGTACAATTGAATTGAATTGTCTATTGAATATTGTATAGAGTACCATAATCGTAATTATACAGTATTATAAATATTCATTTGATTTTAATACAATTATTAAATATAGAACAATTGAATTGAATTGTCTATTGAATACTGTATAGATACCATAATCGTAATTATATAATAGCTTATTATTAGTTTTACTGTATGCCGTATTATAAATGGATGTTTTAATCTATAGTACTATTCATTATTACCAATTATGACATTTTTTAGTTGTAGCTAAACAGGAAATTGGCAAAATTACAGTTATTTATTAGAGCATCAGCTTGGTGTAAAACATATATTTTTTTTGTTTTTGACTAGAGTGTTTATTAAACAATTGTTCTCACTTTTCTTTCAGATGATAGTGATTGTGAAGAAGATGATGATTTCGAAGATGATGATGATGAATGGGAAGATTAAAAGCATTTAAAACATACCACACTGTTTATTTGACTAACAC
>NW_022722980.1:357849-359891 GCF_011630105.1 Anneissia japonica
TACATATATATATATATATATACATATATATATATATATATATATATACATATATATATCTGATAGATTGGACAGGGCCTAAGTGACACTGAAGTTAATGCCAACAGTTCTCTTGCACTTTAAAATGTGAGGTGTCGTGACAAAATGATTTGTGTTGTTCGCTAGGACAATTTGATATAATAATAAGGTCATATTTTGACAAAAATTGAACTTCAGTATTTTTGAGGTTTTATATGTCCACTTCAGGATAGCAAAGGTTCTGAGTTTATTTATATGTTAAAAGTGTTTTTGAGGCACATTTTGTAGAACTGTATTGCTTAAATTTAGAGGCGATTTTCTCTAACATATTTTTTCAGACAAAATGATTTTACTCCAGTTGTACTCAATCCTGGAAGTTAATTCAAATAACAAAATAAAACTTATAGTGTCATCTATCAAAATATATAAATCACAAATTTTCCATATTTCGACTCATTTTCTGACGACATCTATCAAATGTCTAATGCTTACTGTCTGAACACTCCATAGATTTATCTAACCAAAATAGAAGATTCTGTTTGGTAAATTAATCTTATAATTTTCATTTTTAATCATTTAGCTAAGTTTATTATACATTATGACATTAGCTTACAGCACTGGCCCATAGTTCCTCATTGATGAAAATATAAACTTTAATGTACTTGGAAATTCTTTAAGTTAATAGTACAGTCCACATACAATGGGTATTAAAGGCTTTACTACTTAGTAAAATAATAATTCTTAAGTATTAAATTTATATTGAATTGAATTCTTTAATTTTTAGTCCTTTTTTCAGGTATTAATAAATTTCATTTACAAATGATCAGGGGAAGATTTTTTTTTTTTTGGGGGGGGGGAGGGGGGGGGGCTTCTCCCTCCCACTTTTTTGGAGCGCAAAAAAAAAGGGGGAAAAAATTATCTACTTTGCATTGTCATAATACCGCAGCTGCTATCGATAGAAAAAATACATAACTATCAGAATTCTATCATGACGTATTGTGATCATCTTGATTAATATCAGCTTCGCTTCTTTTGATAAATTTTCTTCAAGCTCACAACATGTTTTTTAGGCATTATGATGTAAATTTTTTTGTTAACAATTAAAATTTTTGTTAATATTGATTAGATATATTTAAAGTTAATAAAGATATATATATATATAAACAGTTTAACTCTTGATAATTTTATTTGTATTTTTTTTTTTATATTAATACACTAATAGCATTGCATTATAGGAAATGTATTATATTATGCCTGAGAAATTTGCATACCAATCAGTCGTAGAGGGCAGTATATGATGTTTTAAGAGGACATTGCAAAATATTGTAAAAATAATGACAGGGATATAATATAGATTTTTTTTTCTCTTTTTTTTCTTTCTTTATAGAGGACGTGGGGTTTTTATTGGCATTAAATGGGTTTTTAACTGAAGTTTAAAAAGAAATTAAAATGATGTACGATTTCCAAATTGCTATACAGTATTGCAATGTTTGTTTTCAATTTTTGTTGTTAGCGTGTAAATGCGAGTATGCGAGAATGAGCGTGGACATTTCTGTATCGTTGGTATTTTTGCTATATGACCCATGTTCCCAAAGAATTTGCTTGGAGGATCAAATTATGTTTTAGAGCTGATGTCAGGTACCAAAGTCAAGTTGTAAGGATCTGCTTACTGACCAGGCGTGAAACTTGGGGCGCAAGCGGGACAAAAGTCTTGTTTAAGCAATCTCGCATTCTGTATCAATTGCATGGATTTTTCGGTGTTTTATTATTTAAATCTTAGTTGCAAAAAAGATCACAGAAAACGTCAGTGACCGATTTTATACAGTATAGAAATTTTATTTATGGCCTTTTATTCAATTCAAACTTTATTCATTTCATCTTAATCAGTAAAATAGGTAATAAAATATATGTTAAAATAGCACAAAAGCGTCGGGGACAGCTACGCAGTGCAAGGATTGCAGCGACTGTGTAGTGATTCTGTGGAAACCAGGATTATCATGCACAGGATCAGGAGGGAGATATAT
>NW_022722980.1:360495-362759 GCF_011630105.1 Anneissia japonica
CTTACCTAATTAATGCATTACATAATAAAACTTGATCACTGATCTACTGATAACACTGGTCGACTGAGGGCGTATTTTTCTATCCGTATTATCACCTCATGAATATTAATTTTAATAATTAACACAACAATTACTATAAAAAATTGTTTATAAATTGAACTAAAAGGGAAACTATACATGCGAAAAACACATTTTTTTTTTTCAAATTTTAATGCATTTTCAGGAAGCTTGGGTAATTTTGGGCAATATTTGCTGAATCTTGGGTAATTTCGTCCCAGACATTGGGTATATCAAAAATTGGGAGCGGTCACGCTGTTCTATTAACTTAAAATTTGTACTCGGTAAAATGGGTTATACTGAGCCGATTTTCACCATTCAAAAGTCGATATAAGGTGCTAGTTAACGTTTATTAAGATTTTTGGAAAGAATTTAATGAAATTATGTCTCTAAATAGAAGTTCATATACATCAGCCGAATGTAGTACAATTGTTTATATAGTGTGATTAATCTGCTCAATAAACAATTTTAATTACTTGTGCAAATATAAAGATCTTTATATACGACTTTTCATGGATCTCGACCTGCTATGTAGGCCCTCTTTAGGCTAGGCGCGCCTAGACGGTGGGAAGCGACGATCGAAGAAAAACGGTTAAGCAATCCAAGGACTTCGCTAACTTCCATTTCTCAGTCCTTCCATTCATGGGCACTGTCTAAAACTTTCTTCCGGCTTATCTCTGAAAAGATTGTAACCTTTTCGTCTGCAGCTGGCTCAACATGAATTACACAGGAGCCAGTGAGCTTCCATGACGTCCTAGGCTCGGACATGACACGTTGTTGTTTGTTGTTATTTCGCGACGTCATCAACGAGTACAATACTGTACATTCATTATCCACCATCAACTAAACTGCCTTAAGGGAAAAAAAATCGGTTCATGTGGGAATCGAACACACACACTCCATGTTTGCTAGTCATTATCCACCATCAACTAAACTACCTTAAAAAAAAATTAAAAAAAAAAACTGGCTGTGGGAATCGAACCCATTTTTGTTAAAATTGATTAGATATATTTATAGCTAATAAAGATATATATATATATATATATATATATATAAACAGTTTAACTCTTGATAATTTTATTTGTATGTTTTTTTTATATTAATACACTAATAGCATTGCATTATAGGAAATGAATTATATTATGCCTGAGAAATTTGCATACCAATCAGTCGTAGAGGGCAGTATATGATGTTTTAAGAGGACATCGCAAAATATTGTAAAAATAATGAAAGGGATATAATATAGATTTTTTTTCTTTTTTTTTCTTTCTTTATAGAGGACGTAGGGTTTTTATTGGCATTAAATGGGTTTTTAACTGAGGTTTAAAATGAAATTAAAATGATGTACAATTTGCAAATTGCTATACAGTATTGCAATGTTTGTTTTCAATTTTTGTTGTTAGCGTGTAAGTGCGAGTATGCGAGAATGAGCGTGGACATTTCTGCATCGTTGGTATTTTTGCTATATGACCCATGTTCCCAAAGAATTTGCTTGGAGGATCAAATTATGTTTTAGAGCTGATGTCGGGTACCAAAGTCAAGTTGTAAGGATCTGCTTACTGACCAGGCATGAAACTTGGGGCGCAAGCGGGACAAAAGGCTTGTTTAAGCAATCTCGCATTCTGTATCAATTGCATGGATTTTTCGGTGTTTTATTATTTAAATCTTAGTTGCACAAAAGACCACAGAAAACGTCAGTGACCGATTTTACACAGTATAAAAATTTTATCTATGGCCTGTTATTCAATTCAAACTTTATTCATTTCATCATAATCGGTAAAATAGGTAATAAAATATATGTTAAAATAGCACAAAAGTGTCGGGGACAGCTACGCAGTGCAAGGATTGCAGCGACTGTGTAGCGATTCTGTGGAAACCAGGATTATCATGCACAGGATCATGTAAATATATGCTTAATATGTTACATAAAAAAGTTAAAATTATGAAGCGAAAATATATGTTTAATATGTTACATAAAAAAGTTAAAATTATGAAGCGAAAATTTTGTATATTGTTTTTTTGAACATCATCATCACCATCATCATCCTCATCATCACCATCATCATCCTCATCATCAACACCATCATTTTCGCCATCACTATTGTAACCATTTTAAGTTCTGATTCTACCCCACTCTGAAACTACCAGGATTTTAGGGTCGTAGTATAGGCCTACCCATAATTTATTGCTCCACTAAAGGTACACAA
>NW_022722980.1:362826-365510 GCF_011630105.1 Anneissia japonica
ATAATTATACAGATCATCATATAATTTATAAATTCATGTATTAAGTGTTCGTTTATCAAACGCTCTTCCATTAATTCCTTCAATATCTCGAGTTGTGATGCTCGATTACTGGCATAACGTTTCCCACTGTATAATAAAAGGTAACGTTATTTGAATGGTCAAATTTTGCATGAAAACAAATACCAGTATTCCAGATTACCTGGTTCGCTCTAGTCCTACAAGAACATCGAAATATATTTCTGTGTAGTTTTCCCATTGCCATTTTCTTCTGACACTGGACCAGATTCACCTTTATTGTAAAATTCACCAGCAAAGTTCCTGTAGGTATTTTATACACCAATTGACGGCTGGCAAAAGAAACATCATGGACAAGTGTATTTCGATATACACATAATTGACACATATCATCCTTAACAGAATGTGATGTATAGATACAAAATTGCTATTAGGCTTAACGCTATCCCTACGAAACGTTCATTAGAGGAATTTCTGCTATCATGTTTTGTTGAGTATACGATTGATCAAAATTGTTTTGAAAAAAAATAATGTACATATAGGCCTATAGAGTTGGAAACAAATTAAATTTTTAAGTAATGATTGATGATAATACTGTATATAGACGCGAATTAAATGTTTTTATCATTGATTGTAAAAACAAAAAAAGGGCCTTACCCAACCTCCCTGGATATTAATCCATTCCAAAAATTCCGTCTTCACGTATTTGTCTACCTTATGTATTACTTGATCAATCAAATCAGTTCTATTTCTATACATAAAACAGCTAACCTCGCTCCAAACACAAAAACAATAATTATACGGCCCAGTTTATGATATTTTCGCTAAACATTTCTGTTAAAATATCTTTGAAAAACGTCTCAATATTTTCATTTGAATCAAGAAAAACTTCTCTAGTTAATTTATAAAGATGTTCATTATGCATTTCATACATATTTTCGTAATATTTAAAAAAATTTACTGTTCATATCCTCTATATATTCCATGTCATTGCCTAGTGTATATGCCACAAACGCTGAATTTATTTCTTGTGCAATTCGTTTAGTTTCCATCTTCATGTTTTTCCCTCTAAAAACCAAATTATGTTTCAACTTTGAACACGATCTTCGTGGATAGGTATTTCAAAGTAAATACTAAATTGAATGTAGTTGAAACTAATTTTATGTTCTTAGCCTAATTGTCTTCTAAATTTATACACTACGGGAAAAAATGAATTACATGACGTTAGAAGCGGGTAATTCAAACCATAGTCACCAGCGGTCACTGATACATCTAAGCCAATAGAAATAGCTATTTACATGAGCCAATAGAAATCGTCCATTCCACACCACGTCACAAAATTACATTCATCCGGGAAATTCAAACTAGTCATCAAATTTACAGTCGCCAAACTGTCACTGATTACCCCCTCCCCTAACCCTTTTGTTTTCAAATTCAATACCCTCATTATTTTAATGGGCAAGAAGATTCTTTTTTGACTGTAAATCCAGCACTGGCAGACTTATCTCCCTTTTGTCTCAATTTTCACTCTCATTGTTACCAATTTCTAAAGATCACACAATAATAGTGGACTATAAATTTTAAGGAAACATGACAAACCTAACACGTCACGCTAAACATCGCCACCTAATAACACCACCTTTTGTTTTTTTCATATTTCAATAAACCCTCAAATCCCACCTTCATATGCTTCAACCATTATGAGTTAAATAAAATTAATAAAATTATTAAAAAAAAATTATGAATTATGATGACGTAACATTCTATTGTTGGCCTATACCTCCATATATAATACTTAAAATCCCTTAATTGTCATATTTTTCGCATTTGGAACACTCTTGAAACATTTTGAGTGAAGCCTCAAGCTTACTTTGCTAACGTAAACTTGTATGGTGAAATTTAAATAAAAATGTCTAGGGTCGGCCGATTTTTTAGGGTCGGTCCGGTTTAACCAACATAACATTTTTTTTTTACGCTTAACTGGTACGTCCACTCTTACTGCTAGTGTGTCTATCGGCAACTTTTGCACAGTTAGTACATTTGACCAGGGAACAGAGTAATTTCACTGTTCCTTGATTTGACGGATACGGATTTGATACAATACCATTAGACTGCTGCTCCTAAGTGTTGTGGAAATGTCGATTACGCCTGTACGACTTTCCGTCTTTAGTCATAACTATAATATGAACGGGGTAATTCATGTTAAGTTGTAACAACAGCAGGTTCCCAATTTTGTCCACGTAGCATCCTTACATTGTCCCCTTCCTTAAATTTGGATTGTCCACGGTCATAATACTCACGATATTTTGCTGACGTGACAGCAAACACTGTCTAAGCTCCATCTACGACACGTTGTGTCAACAATTCATTTGTGACAGAAAAAGATGACTTTAGCTTTCCATTCATCAATAACTGAGCGGGTGAATACTTTAAACCTCCTATTAGTGTATCAAGAAAAATAGTAAAGCTGGATATACATCCCTATCATCCTCAATTGCTTTGCGCTTAACCTGATCACAGTTTGGACAAAAACCTTATATTTGACCATTGCTTCTAGCATAAGTCGGACTCGACGTCACTAAATTAAAACCCACGTATTACCAAACAGTTTAAACGCATAGCTTGCAAAGGGCATATTACTGGTCATTAAAAGTTCAGAGCTACCATGT
>NW_022722981.1:0-534 GCF_011630105.1 Anneissia japonica
TAAAAAAGATACTAAAAACACCTTTTCTGTACTTTCCCTGCTTTTCGAAAAAAAAAAAATAGAAAGAAAAAAACCGCATCGCCGCATCAATTCTGTAACTTTGGTCTGACCAGAACCAGAACATTTATTTTTTTTGGCCTTATATAATTCTTTTGGGATATAACGTTTCCATTGCCATGACAATTGGATAGTTGTCATTGTTATTAAATTGGTTTAATATAGTTCGACGTGAACCAGGCTATTGATTACAGTAGCTTATATAATGAAGTTGATTTCATAGAAGCAATAAAAAAAAATTTAAAAACAGTTATAATAAATACTGACAAACTAGAATTTTGTTTCTTTCACTCAACAGATTAAATAATCTGATTTGATCCCATTAGTTACATTATTTTGTCATTTGCTGTATCTCCCTTAGCATGCTGGATACTTTTTAGCAGTACATGTTTATTTATTTATTTTTTTTTTTAGGTAACTTTTTGTTTTTAAACACTTTCTGTCAATTTAGAAAAAAATGTTTCCTAATATTTTTTT
>NW_022722982.1:0-572 GCF_011630105.1 Anneissia japonica
GCCTAAGCCTTGTAATGAAGAACCTACAGATACTGTACTATTTACTAGGCCTATAAATAATAATTGCCCAAGGGGAATACCTTTTGTGTTATTTCCCTTTAACGTCGTTTTTTTAATTGTTCTCTAATTCCTCCATTGTCTAAGTTTCCCTTAAAGTACAGGTAATAATAATAAACAATAATAATAATAATAATCATTTCAGCATTAATTACCTTGGCCTAACGCTTGAAATGAAGAACCTACAGATACTATTTACTAGGCCTATAAATAATAACTAGCCCAAGGGGAATATTTTTGTGTTATTTCCCCTTTGTCTAAGTTCCCCTTAACGTACAGGTAATAATAATAATAATAAATTATTATTATTATTATCATTTCGGCATTACATGTAATTAACTTGGTGTAGCCTTGTAATCAAGAACCTGACGATTGCTATGCCTAATATTAATAACTAGCTCATTTTTACATTCATTTGATGTTTTGCCATTTTGGCAGGTCTTATGGCATCCAGTATTTTATACACATCTAGATGTGTATAAGAGACAGGGATAATACTGTAATGATAAAAGATA
>NW_022722982.1:593-4919 GCF_011630105.1 Anneissia japonica
TAATGTCGAAATATTGAATCCCAACACGATGGCGTGTATTTCAATACTTGGAGTATGTATTATACTTTCGAATACATTGCGGTTAGCGCTCTAGTATTCTTATTATACCTCTATGGTATGTGATGTGTACCATCCAAGATGGCTGCCGTAGGAAAGCGCCACCTTCAGGCTTAGTATACATATTATAACCATAAATAAGCCCTCTGACTGAATATTATTTCATTAATGATAATTAGTATTGATAATGACAAATTATTAAACTGTCGTAGCCAAAAAGAGGCCAAGTAGAGCATCTTATTCAAATTTTGAAAAGAATTAAAATCGTGTACATTACACCCATACACCGCAACGCTCGAGTTTCAAAATACGGGTAACTAGCTGTACTGAACTCAAATATCTTTGACTAAACTTTCTGTGTAAATTGAGGGCGCAATTGAAAATGATAGCGCTCAGAGGAAATTTGATTGGCTGAATGTATGGCAGCCATCTTGGATGGTACACACACACAGCTCTGCGTATTTTGAACATCGAATACATTGCTGTTTGCGCTCTAGTATTCTTATTATATCTCATCAAAGTCTAGCGCCACCAACGAACTTGGCTGAGACGTCCGGTCCAGGAAAAACTTTCGCCCCCACGGTTCCCCCACCCCCCGCCAACATCCCAGTTGCAGCATGGTTGCAGGATCGAAAAGGGTATGTACACACGTACGGTCCCCACCAACATCCCAGTTGCAGCATGGTTGCAGGATCGGAAAGAGTATGTAAGAAGGTAATATGAGACTGTCTGTGTATCATGATAACGATGATGCGGTGGTCGTTTTCTCTAACGATGTGAAATAAGTAAGTTGAAAATTTAACTTCTCTGTACAGTAGGCCTAGTAGTAGCCTAGGCCTAGGCCTACTTTAGAAAGATACCGTTACATATTATTATTAATCACACCAATTTATAAGATAGGTCTAGGCCTATGTTTTTATGTACCGGTAGGGTAGGGCTAGGCTAGGCTACCCCTAAGTAGGCCTATTACTATTTTTAGGCTAGGCCTAGGCCTACTCAGTCAGTGTAAGGAGGTATAACTTCCTTAGTCAGTGTGGTGGGTGCGTACCTTTGGTCCGAAGGGTCTTTGATCCGAAGGCCCATTGTTCCGAAGGGTCTTTGGTCCAAAAGTTCATTGGTCCTAGCATCCGAATTTTAGTGACCTGGTGGTTTTCCAGGAATGTAAGTTGTAAATTTTGAAATCGTGTATTAATGGCCGCCAGTTTTTGCATAAGAAATTAGCAAATGTGAGGTCCCGCCACATAAAAAGGCCACGTAAAATAAAATAATTGGTTAGCATCCCCGCCCGACCATCGGAAATGCCCCGACCTGAATTTTTTTTTTTTTTTTTTACAAAACACTCAAAAACTCCATCTCCTGAAGGCAATTTATATAGGCCTAGGTTTGTTTAGCATCCGTCCGAATGCTAGCCGGCTGGCCTTCTCCCTAGCAGTTCAATTCCATCATCGTCCCGTCTAGGACCTAGGCCTAGGCTAGCTTCTATCTAGAAAAGGCCTAATTTAGTAGTAGTATAAAAAGAGTGTATTTATACACGGTAGTCGATGCAAAGCATTAAGATTTACTTAGGATTAGGTTTATATTAGCAAAACTAAACTCCGATCCGATGCTTCGTCTCATGCTTTATGCATTTAGTTAAAGATAAAGCCAAGTCGGCCAATCAGCGCGTTGGTATTTCCATCACTTTGGAAGTAGACATCCACAGCGCGAAAAAGACAAGACAACAAACATGGCTGCGCCCGTCAGTTTAAAACTGCGGCACTTTCGCTTACCTGTGTGCAATATTTCACAAAATAAAATTTTAAAGATAGACTAAATAAAAAAAATATTTCACGCTATTTCATAGGTAGGATAACATAGATAAATTTATTACCGGAAATATAAAATATGTCACGTCTGCATAGCACATATCCATGCAAACACGCTCACAAATAAGCATTAAGACTGACACAATAAACACAGCCACAACCTTGTTCATGGTCTGTATAGACCTATCCAAGAAGAATGGTGTCCTCTGTTGTCGACGCCATTACTGGGGAGTCCCCAACAAGCTCAGCGTAATAGTTGGAACGTGCATCTTGTGTTTATTTTTGTGAACATACGTTTTAGGGAAATACGGCTAAAATACAGCATATGCAGCTGAATATTGCTGGCCGTCATATTTTATTACAATTTAAAGATAAGTATATTTTGTATATATTGAAAATAGAATAAAGGTAGGACTTGAGCTTAGTCTAGATTTCGCTCTCTCTGTACTATTAGTTAGTACTACTTAGGCCAGCCGGCTAGCTACCTAGGTGATCAGCCCTTTGTAACGCGGTGGGGTAACCAACTGCGCAGCAGCAGATAACCAATTTAGTCAGGCCTAGTTTAAATGATTGCGCCAAGATTGCTTAAAGAGTCAGTAGGCTATGGATTTAAACATGACAACGTTAAGGCCTATGTATCTCCTAGTTTGTCATCTTATAGTCACTACTTTAAACAGCAGATCCTACCTAGCCTAAGCCTAAATATAGAGGCCTAGGCTACCACTAGGGCCTACCACCACCGGATTCCCCTAACACTGTATAACGGTATACAATTATTGCCCACATAGGGTCTAGGGCTACAGACAGTATTGTTTTTATAGGGAAGGCCTAGATAGGAATAGGAGCCTATGATGAATTTAAATATGTGGAAAGATGATGTTCGTGAATGGCCAAGACTGAATTTTCAAGGTAAGAATTTGAAAAAAAGGCCTCCCTATGATTTAGTTAGCACAAAATGCATCCTCCTCCTGGTTTGTATTTATTTTTTATTATCAATTAGGCTAGTAGTAGTACTGTATATTATTATTATTATTGCTAGGCCTAGGAGTCGGACTATTTTGTTTATTTCATCTTATACAGATTACCTGTTGCTCTCCGATTGTCTCAATGCGCCAACCACCACTCCACTTCACTAGTCACTAACTAGGCCTAGCCTAATATTATTGGGAATGGGGTTTTTATGCTGTTCATTCATTCATTTGTTCTTTACTTAGCTTTTATAAAAATCACAATACAACTATTGCTACTGTATATAGCAGCTTTTGCCTTTTTATTATTGTAATATTAATAAAGCTTAAAAACATTAATTCGTTAATGAGACTACTGTATATAGAAAAGTGGTCTTTAAAATTAAGGAATAAGGGTGGTGTTATTTGATTGGACTTGGATAGGTCTTTAATTATTAGAGGGATTCGTGTATTTACATTATGACTAAGTTAATGATAAACATTAACAATTCATTTTTCCAATCTTTTTGCCAGATATTTTCAACTATTTCATTAATACACCAGCTTGCGATGAACAACCCAATGCAAACTACCGAAGCATAGTGGAAGGCCAAAATTATCTGAGTTCAGGATGGATTGGCATGATCCAGCATAAGCTTGTTGGAAGTAAAATTATTATGAAAGGTTGTGTACGCTACTCTCAGGCGATTAACAGTTATCACTCTGTTGAAATAACTGTTAAAGGCACAACAATTACAGGAGTGAAATGCGATTGTATTGCCTCTGAAGGTAAATGCAGCCATTCTGCAGGACTTGCATTTAAAATCGAGGCCAACAAGAAAGACTTTATTGGCATGGCATGCACCAATCAGCCATGCAAGTGGAATAAAAGCACACAACAAAATGCGTTGCCTGATAGCATAGAAAATATACGCAGCATTAAAAAAAGATCCACCGAGAACAGCATGTTAAGTTTTGAAACAGATGCTGACGTTATTCAACATCTTTCCTCATCACATCTTAAGAATCTGTCAGGCATACAAGGAACAATCCTAAATCAAATTGCTACAAGAAAACCAACAGGTGCCACAATAAATGCTTTTAATTTTGTCCATGGATTTTCAATCCAATTTCAAAACACTTGGGTCAAATCCTAAAAAGTGTATCCCGTGGCAGCCAGAATATTATATTATGTTTCATATACGATGCTATTACTGGAATCCATGAACCAAATATATTGCATGCTGTTGATTGACATATGTTGAAACGGACACCAAGATCAGTAAACATTAATCCTAATCGAATTCTCATTAGAACTCAGTAAAATTTGGTTTTCTACTTTAAAGCCCCATTCCCGGCAAAATTTCAATTTAAAAAAAAAATTTAATATTTGTATAATGTTATAAAGATTTATAAATATAATCCGGAATTGCTAGTTTAACTGAATTTAGACATTCCTAAGAATGAAAAAAATGTAAAATAAGACTGAAATTTGATTTTTTTGTGTTCCACACAAA